>NW_015387397.1:345441-376634 GCF_001527695.2 Protobothrops mucrosquamatus
ATAGAATTAATTTCTTAACTTTATGGAAGATGGAAATTTTTTTTCTTTTCTTTTTTTGTATAAGTAAGGGATGCTGTTAAACTATCTTGCTGAAATGGTAAAGATTTTGGGTATTTGAAGAACTAATTAAATGAATAATTTTTATTAACACGGAGGAGATGGATTGTTTAAGTTTAGAGTTTGGAGTTAGAGATATTAAAATTTGTTTACTTGTAGTTGAATGTTAGCCTAGGTTTGGTTTGGGAAGTCCGGGGGGTGGGGGGATGGGATAAATCATTGTGTAATACTTGTGATGTATCTCTTCTTTTATGATAAAAACAATAAAATTCTATATTGAAAAAAAAAAAAAAAAAAAAAAAACTAGACATACCCAATTCCAGCAACCGTTCCTTATATGTTTTAGCCTCAGTCCCCTGATCATCTTTGTTGCTCTTCTCTGTACTCTTTCCCATTACTAGACCCTAGTATTTAATTTGTATTGTCATTTCATAAGAAACTACAATAGATTATATATGCATTCACACACACACACAAATTTACATAAACAAATAATGAAAAGCATACAAATAAAATAATTTTTTCCATTTTGGCACAGTATTTTGCTCTAGCAAAAGTAATAATCAACTTCACCTTGCACTGGTTCATTTTTTTTCACCCTGTATTGCTACCAATTGTCATTTATAATTTCCATATTTCCAGTGTTTCAATTCTCAATAATGAAAAGTTTTGTCTACCAATACAATCTTTTTTTAATAACCCATGTGTAAATGGATTTGGAACACTGCCATGCCAGAATATTTGTTAAGCCTGCCAAAGAGCACGTGCAATGAAAAACATCATTACAAAGAATCAGAGGTGATCTTTGTTTATGGCATTTTTACAGCATAATTAAAATTTATTTGGCTTATTTAATCACTGAAGGAAATGATATGATGGCAAATATGCAGGGAAGAAAAAGTTGGATGTGGTTTATCAAAACACGATTAAGACAGTGAGACTGGAGACACATGTGATTTTAATCCACAGAAACAGTTTGAAAGACATGAATAATTTTAAAAGAGAAAGGATTATAAATTTAATTGCAAATTTAGTATTACAAGACAAAGTACGTAATAGAAGCAAACTGTATTTAGAATTTCTGAAATAAACACAGTAAACATCTTGCTTATGAATATTTCTAACAAATATTCCTCTGGGTTTTTATTCATTTTATTATTTTTAAAAAATATTTAAAGTGCTATTCAATAGTTTTATTGACTACATTCAAAACTGATGAGGATAGAAAGCAAAGAAAGAAGCTTGAATCTTATTCGCATATATAATTTATTCAAGCCAAAAGTTTCCATTGGATGGCTATTCATTCATACATCATACTAAACCATATTTAACTACATCTTATTGAAGGAACCACTGTTTGCCAATGTATTTATTTTTTTCTATGATTAAATGACACTATGTCTTAATATGATGTGTGAATCAGGTTTTTTTCAACAATTTCTGTCCTGTCCAGAAACCTTGCTTAATTATATAATCGTGCCAGATACAACAGTTGAAAAACAGATACTTTAAAATCTATCTATCTATCTATCTATCTATCTATCTATCTATCTATCTATCTATCTATCTATCTATCTATCTATCCAGTATATAGCTCACACATGTTTTTATACACATGTGTATAAATAGATAATATATTATCATCATCATTATACACACACAAAAAAAATCTATTAACAGCAATAGACATGCTTTTCTCAAAGTTATATAAATACTGCTCTAAAATAATTTTGGCTTTAGGAACTAACTAAACCCCTCCCAAATGTTTTGCTTGATCTAATTTATTTTCTATTGATCTGAACAGCTGGCATATTTCTGTCTTCCCTAAAACAGGAAACATAGGTGCTAAATGCAACTATTTTCTTTATCACAAGCATATATGAAAAATGAAAGCACTATAGCAAAGAGTTCACTTTCCACCTCATTAAAAGGCAAAGGGTACCATGGTGGAACTAATAGATAAACTAAGTCAACAAAGAAAATGCAGAGACAGAGAGAGGGAGTGGGGTAGATGTAAAAAACTTACCCAAACTGGTTGCTTGGCAGCAGTAAATAGGTAAATGAAATCTGATGTGTGTTCATGATTGCATTTGGCTGAGTCCTAAAGAATGCTTGCAAAACAAATTATCGTGACAGACATTTTTGTATTGCTGTGAATCAAGCAAAACCAATCCTGGGACACAAAGCATCCCATCTAGAAGTCTGTAAGAGGATTCAAAGCATTCTTCACTGAGTTCTAAATTTTTTGCAAGTGGACAAGGAAAGCAGGACTTGTCGGTTTTAGACCTACAAATCATTCTAGCTGGTGTCCAAAAACAAGGTGACTTAGTTAAAAACATTTTTCTTTACAAGTCTTTTAAAATCTTTGTTGCCTTAACCTTGTTTAGTAATTTTTAACCCTACTTGTCTTATTTTTGCTTACAATTTTTACTGGTAGGTTTAATTAGAGCTTTATCAAACTGATGTTTTATTTGCTTCATATTTTACTTTGCAATTTAATTTTATAGCTGCATTGTAAGCATGTGTTGGAAATCAGTAAGCATTATCCTGTTGTTTTTAAATAACAAGATTATGCCTTCAGTGAAACATTTCCTTTTCTAGGGAACCATTAGATTTGAAAATCACGAATTCAGTGCATTAATATTCTACAAAATAAATTACCAGAATGATAAGACAGAGCTAATTACACAAATGTTTATTCACATAACATACTATGTCATGAATACAAATGTCTGTCTGTCTGTCTGTCTGTCTGTCTGTCTCTCTCTCTCTCTCTCTCTCTCTCTCTCTCTCATAAAATCTTACCAGCTGTATAATAGCTGAGTAATCTTTAATTGTGAATTGACTTCTAAAATCTTACAGAATTTGCATCTATCCTACTGGAGCAGGGACACATTTCACAATATGACATAACAGACAAAAAAAATTACATGAAGCCCACCATTGCTATTTTCTGACACTGCACTGATTATAGGATGTCATTGTCCAGTTTTTTAAGGTCAGCAATGTCAGGCCATATTAACTGCTGCATCACCATCCTTCCTTTCTTTGGCACACATAAAGCGTGGAACTCTGCAAATTCCCAAACCTGTTTGACTTTCCAAGATTTGTGGCAAAAAGAAACAGCGTACATTTTTTTTTCAGAATGCCAATCAGAATATTTTAAAGCTATTTTTGAGTAATTACAGTTATGAAAAAACATGTAGTATATTCAAAAGCATTTCACTTCTGTAAGTAAAAGAAAGTGGACCTCATAAGGACAATGAGTTATTTTTATGAGATCCGCCCACCTTTTTAGATAAGCCTACAAGTTGAAAGCAGTGGGCCACTGGAAAATGTGTGGAAGTCATGACCCATGTTTGGAGGCTGTCAGGGTTTAGATGGAGAAAAACACGTTTAGACTCAAGCCAAATAAAGTGGAATGGCTGTTGATGAATCTGAACGATTCCAAGACTCTTCCAGGAACAGAAGGCTCACCATCTGGGAGTCCTCCTGGAATCATGATTCCTGCTCAAGAGCAGTAGAGACTGTGGCCAGAAGAGCTTTTGCACAGCTTCAGTTGCTGCACCAGCACTGCGGCCCTACCTGGGATAGGAAGAAGTGAAGATAGTCAGTCATATTGTTTGTCTCTCAATTGCATGACCATAATTCACTTTATATAAGGCTGTTGTTGAATACCACCGAGAAGTCGCAGCTAGTTCAGAATGTAAAAGCATGCATATTTAATTGTGAATGGTAGAATTGCCAAGCTGCATGAGTTGCACTGGTTATCAGTAAGTTTCTGAGTACAATTCTAGATGATGATCACTATAAAGTCCTACATAGCTTGAGGTGTTGGCATTTTGGGCATTGCTTTTACCAGATAGTTTACGCCTGTCCTACACAGATGATCAGAGTATATCTGCTAAGACCCATCTGTGACACAATATACACATATACACACATTTCTAGTTATTATTTCAATTATTGTATCCTGTTTTTTACCCTTTTTAATATATAAATTATGTATTGTAAGCTGCTTAGTGTCCAGTTGCTTTCAGGTTAGATATACTGAATAAACAAATAAATGAAATTTCAGACAAAATTCAATTTCTGATTCAAAATAAGAATCGTCAATATTTTTCAACAGGAACTCAAATATCTATGATACAGTTTCTGTCCTGTTTGGACACAATAAAGATTAAAGTATTTTTTTTACATAAGAGTGAGAAAGAATGGATTACATTATTGATCTTTTATATTATTTGTTCTTATAATAAGGAAAATCATCTATGAAATCACAACTTTAAATCATTCTATATTTTCCATTTGCAATTAATAGAAATAACAAGTTTTCTGCTAAATAACTTTAAACTGTGAAAAATAATAATAAACCATTTTGACCAAAGCAACTGTATATGCATGTTTTTCAGTTCCCTCAAAAGTTGTAAGAATAAACAAACATTTTTTATTAGCTAAAGAGGTGGGCAGCCTACAATGTCACTTGATAAATCACATTAGATTTGTTTAAGAATAATCTGGACATTCCAAACACTGCAAACCATTTTCTGAGGTGTATAATTTATTTCCAAAAAAATGCTGAACCCCTCCTAGAACAAGATTTGCACAATCTTCCCTATATGTCTTCTTCAGAGATTAGCTTTTCCACTACAATTATTGACTTAAGCTCACAAGACAGGGAAAGGGAGTATTGACAAGCTTGCAACATTTCTTCTGAGCAACCTTTGTTTTGGAGAGGTCATCAAACTCAGGGTCATCTTCCTTTTCAGGAAATATAGTACTAACCACACAGTGAATAAAAAGAATGAGTTCTGGAAAATAAAATTCCAATATCTGAACCTCTGTTAAATGACAAGAAGACACTCTATATTTTATTTATGTTGTAGTTCATTCATAAGCAGAAATATAGCATGACTGATATTTATATTTATTTAATTTAGCATGCTACTTGTCTAGTATAATCTAATTTGAGGAATATATTGCAGTGCAGAGTATAAAATATATACAATTTGCCTATGTGTGCATGTGAATTTGCATAAGCAGCATAGATGGCATGGTTCTGTATTGTACAGTAACACAGAGCTTTATTCTCCATATCCATCATCAATTCTCTCAAATTTTTCAGTGTCAATCAGGAGGAATGCAATTAATGCTATTTAATAAAGTCGTGAGAAGGTACAATGTAAATACTGCAACTGATAAGGTGATTCATGTAGAGAAACTTCGACAGAACGCAATCACAATCTGGGTCTAAATGCAGTAGCAGAAAGCATCTATTAGAAATTGAAAGCTAGCATGTACTTTCAAATATGTCATTTTACTAAATGGCATGTATCAAAAGGGCTATTTTAAAGTTGTTTATATTGCACAAAGAACAACCCACAAAATTATAGGCATTGCAGAGCAAAGTATTATGTGGACACGGCAGTGGTTTTCCACTAAAATGTTTTGCATTAAAATCTCAGATTGGATATATGCGGTCTATCTCTAACATTCGCAGGATTTTTTAAAAAATAGCTTAAATGTTCTCAATTTTACATTGATTTTTTAATGGTATGTTGGACAGCAGATTTCAAATCACCAAAAATATTTACAGTCTGTTGTAAATATTTAAAAAAATGTGTGACAGATGACTTGAGATTTTTCTCCTGCTCCATCTTTTTATATATTGTTTCTGAAGCTTCATGGCAACTGGTTCTATGGATCTGCCGATATTTTGAACTAAACAACGTATTTATTATTCCATGCTTACTATCAAATAGTTGTTTTGTGAGATTAGCTGGGGTAATAAAAGTCAAGATGGTGAGCACAGCCATCTGATCAATGTTCCACTTTTTTTAATGTGTGTTTATTGACTTATCTGATACCACTGGAAATTACTGACATGAAATTTATGCGTTTGTGGGTATGCTTGTGTATCTTTTTTTACTGGAGTCACAAATTAGAGGAAAAATGTGATGCCAATAAAAAAAGAATGGACAATGTTTTTTCCATGTTTGTCTATAGTTTTTTTTCTGTATAATTTTATGACATGACCTATCTTTTTAAAAGATTTCCCACCATCCTCTCCACTATCTAGCAAGCTCTCTTCTGGCTCGTTATGGGAAAAAATGAAAAAGAGGGCCTCTGTCGCCTGGAACAGGGGTCCCCAACCTGTGGGCCTCGGACCGCGGGATAGCCTGGCCAGTGAGTACACACATGTGCATACACTCACCCCCACTTGCACTAGTGCCACATGGAGACAATGGGGCATCGCGCAGCAAAAACGGGGCACCACTAGCGCCCACGCGGCAAAAATGGGGCAGTGCTAGCAAGTGTCATGCAGGCACTAGCACCGCACAATTTGTGTTGCTGTTTGTGTGTGTGTGTGCGCATGCATAAAATGCTTCCCCCTCCCTTTCCCTCCAGTCCGCCAACCGAGAAAGATTGGAAGACCTCTGGCCTAGAACGTCCTAGAATGAAAGGCAGGATATGCATCTTAAAAATAAATCCCATCTCAGCCCCATTTTATTCACATTAAACCTATCTGGTTTACTTCACTGGTCTTCCCATTGCAACACTCCATCTCTTCAAAAATGAAGATGCTTACTACTTTTGTAAGTAAATGGTGAGAAAGAAGAAAGATCTAATTTCTAATTGGGAAATCTTTTTTCGTTTAATTATACCAACAATAGCACTGTATAACCAGTGGAACAACCTGCCTCCAGAAGTTGTGAATGCTCCAACACTGGAAGTTTTTAAGAAGATATTGGACAACCATTTGTCTGAAATGGTGTAGGGTTTCCTGCCTGAGCAGGGGGTTGGACCAGATGATCTCCAAGGTTCCTTCCAACTCTGTTATTCTATTCTATTCTATTCTATTCTATTCTATTCTATTCTATTCTATTCTATTCTATTCTATTCTATTCTATTCTATTCTATTCTGGGTATTCCTCAGTAGAGTTAATTAAATATATCCTTATAGAAAGCAATTTTATTATTTTTCAGTAAAACTCTTTCTATCCTGTCATTAGGGACAAACAAAATCACTTCTGTGTGAACTGCATAAATTACTTCACCACTATGGTCATCTACAGCAGGCATAAAATTGATTTATTTCATTTCTCTAATGGGTTAGAACAATTATCCATTTTATAATTAGTGTGATCAATGAGAGTTGGAGTATCTAATACTTTCTTTTTAAATACTATCAAGAGTCTTTAGGACTGTTGGCTCTGTCTTTAAATATTTAAAGTTTCTGAACTGAGGCAGCCAAAGTAATTCTGTTACATTTTCATTCAATTAAATTTGCCTATGTTTTAACGAAAGGACTATCTGCATTTCTATCAACAATTCCTTCATGTTTATTAAATAAACACACACACACACACACATTGAGGTCAGATTATTCATTTTATACTATCTTTGGAAGACTTGAAGACTGATGAATCAATTGCTAATCTAACAATTCCCAAAGTGGGAAAAAGCAGGAAGAAGAGCTAACTCAACATGGAGACACCTTGCAGCAGTGGTGTAGCGTGGGTTGTCAGCACCCGGGGCAAGGCAAGTAATTTGCGCCCCCCCCTCCACAGTGGGCGGCGACCCGGCGGCTGGGATCGGATTCGCACAGCCAGCACTGCAGAGAGAGTGAGTGAGCCAGGCAGGGGCAGAGAGCTGCGAGTGCGAGCGCGCCCCCCCAGATGTTGCGCCCGGTGCGGCCGGCCCCCCCTGCACCCCCCACGCTACGCCTCTGCCTTGCAGATTATGCTGTGGGTGCAGAGTCTAAGCCAAGCACATAGAAGTCTTTGCATAAGTGCATCTGAAAGCATAAATCAAACTGGGCTAGAATGTATTAGGCTTCTGTGGATTATGTTAAAAGAGTCTGGCTGAAATAAAGACTTATCAGCCTTTTACTGACAGCAATGGGTTTCATTGCTTCTTTGTGCTTTTCAGGAAAGACCAAAAACCAGAACAATGCTGTGAATGAGAAATTCAAGGAAACTCTTTCAAAGAAGCAAACAAAAGTAAAAGTACAGGTAGTTCTTGACCTACGACCATAATGGAGCCCCAAATTTCCGTTGTTAAAGGAGACAGTTACGTGGGTTTTGCCCCATTTTATAACTTTTCTTGCCACAATTGTTGAGCGCAACACTGCAGTTGTTAAGTTAGTAATAAGGTTCATATGTGGTGGGAGTGTCCGCGAGCTTGTGATTTTTGGACTAAGGTTAAAGAATGGTTGGAAGAAATACTAGAGCGAGTGGTAGAGTTAAAACCAGAATTTTTCCTATTAGGTATAACAACGCAGAAGTATGACAAAGGCATACTCTATTTGATGCTACACATTATAACGGCTTCTAGATTGGTCTATGCTCAAAATTGGAGGAATAAAGGAATTCCAACGGAAGAAGAAATCCTGTATAAAATTTTATCATGTGCAGAGATGGACAGGCTTACAATGGCTATGAAAGATAAGACAGAACTGGAATATTTCGAAATCTGGGACAAATTTTATCGCTGGTATGAATCAAGGAGAACCGCTCGGACCTTAAGCTAACGATAGGATTGAAACATACATATAATTGTACATATAATTGTATATATAATTGTATTGTGTAGAAGATTGATGTTTATATAGAGGTTAAGGATGATGTATTAAACTTTTGTATCACGAGAAACAAATTGTTAGGAATATTTACTCTGGAATGCCACGTATGTCCATTTTTGTTTTAATTGTATTATAAATAAAAAACTTTTTATATATAAAAAAAGTTAGTAATAAGGTTGTTAAATGAATCTGGCTTCTCCATTGGCTTTGCTTGCCAGAAGGCCACAAAAGGTGGAACACTGCAAGTCATAAATACATGCCAGTTGCCAAGGGTCTGCGTTTTGATCACACGACCACAGGGATGCTACAATGGCTGTTTAAGTGTGAAAAATGATCAGTCACTTTTTTCAGTGCTGTTGTTAACTTCAAACGGTCACTAAATGAATGGTTTTAAGTCGAGGAATATCTCTAAAGCAATGTCCAAGTTTGCTTACTGAACTGATAGCATTTTGAAAAGGGTATTGTTTGCACTAAAAAGTATATAAAGAATTAGAGCTTTCATGTTCAAATTCTGGAGAAGCAAAACAAGGAGGAGAAAAAGGAAAAATAAATCACCAGTGAGAGTCATTGAAGTTAGTCATGACGATAGGAAGGAAGAAAAATCAATTTTATACAATCATCAGTTGACACAAATCCTCCATCCTGTGAAATAATAATTTATATGTCAAAACAATAATTTCACAAAGATTATTTACATACTTAAACCACAATATTTCTTGATGCTAATGTCACCAAAATCTTAGTAAGATCATGTGAAGTTAATATTATTATGCTAGAGAAGAAATACTCTATTCTGAAATAACACTTTTCTTCTTAACAGGAATCCTCCAAAGGGCCTCCTTTCTCTGGTTGAAGAAAAATGGTGAATTTCTAGAAATATATCCTTATAGCTTGTAATATGAAAAGTTTCATATTCTATTCCAATCTGTAACTGCAGGTAGTTCTCTTATGATGCGTTGTTTAATGGTCTTTTCAAAGTACAGTGGTCTCAGATGGTCTCAGAAAGGGTCTTTATGGCCTGAAAAGCACTTGTGGCCATTGTAAATCATTGCACTCCTCCCCCATAGTCACGTGATTATGATCTGGGTGCTGGGGGGAGGGGAATAAAATGTTTCATCCTCTTCATGTTTTCTTGGAAGTCATGCGTTTAACATTTCACTGAAAACAACTGAAGTCATGGAATTAATTTTCAGAGAAAT
Source organism: Protobothrops mucrosquamatus (assembly GCF_001527695.2). NCBI lineage: Eukaryota > Metazoa > Chordata > Lepidosauria > Squamata > Viperidae > Protobothrops > Protobothrops mucrosquamatus. The sequence continues at coordinate 355,282 of NW_015387397.1, forward strand.
CTCCATTAGAATATATTTTAAGCACTCAACCCTATGCCCTTCTAAGGTTAAAGTTGTGCATATAACTGGCCCTCTTTTTTATGTTATTTCGAATATAAATACAGTGCCCCTTTCATGCACTGTCAAGTTTTTTTGTTTTGTTTTTTTCTTTTAAAAAACCTGCTGATTGCATAAGGGGAAAGCTGAAACATAGATAATGTATTTTCTCTCTGTTTGCCTGCAAAAATCTGCTGACCCAGCACCATTATTTCAGATATATTCATTTTTCAGTATTCGCTGCACAATCCAGACAGAAATAAGAACAATCTTAACACCCCCCAACTCAAGCATTTGAGTTTGATAGGCTATGACTATAATATATTTGCAGCCAAATTCTGGATTCCAAGTCCTAGAAAATACAGAATCTACGAAGACAGAGTTCTAAATTATAAGTAACAATGATTTACTTTGCAAATGTTGCAATTAGTTTTACCCCTTAGCAACAAGAGATATTATTCCAGGGTATTTATAGTGAGTAATGCTCAAAATATCAAAGATTTTGTGCCTAACTTTGAGCACGTCCCTATTTTGGGCTTAGTTTTATTTCAACTGGACTTTGGAGAATTAGGATAGGAAGAATATTGGTGCTTTGGGGATTGGAGATGCCTCATGACAATACAACGGACAGCCAAGAAAATAAACGAATGAATCATCAAACAAATCAAACTGGACTTCTCACTTGAGCCACAAATGTTTAGGCTCAGATTATCCTACTTCAGACACTTATGCAAAGACCTAGCTCTCTTGGAACAGTGCTGGGATAGGCGAAAGAAAGAGAAGAAAAGGATTAACAGCAGCAAGGTGGATGGACTCAGTTATAGTGGCAATGGATGAATGATTGGAAACCTGAAAGATCAGATTAGGGACCACTCATCATGCAGATCATGGTCACTAAGGGTCAACACTGACTTGATGGCACATCATCAACCAATCCATCAAATGAATGAATTTCTTTCAACAAGTGCTAATAATGATCGTCCTTACAACAAAAGTGCACAGGGAGTGCAATAATCTTTTTAATAATTTTTATTGCCAATATATTACAGAATTTACATATATTAACATCTTAGCAGACCTTATAACACTCAACTGATGGACTACCTTGCTGAAGTTTTATATCTAATATTGTAGCCTTTAAAAACAAAAACTTTTCTCTCAGACTAATACTTGCACTAAAACAGGAATATCCAAGGAAAAAGTACTTTGGTATTTTTCTGTTCTGATATTTTTTTTCCACTCAGTACCAGCTCAAAAACATGCAGAATACCACAATGTTGTTAAGGGCTGTTATTTAACTTAGCATATCATTTCAAGCAAAATACCAAGTGGTTAAGAGATCAAAACATTCCTTGAGAACTCTTCCTTATAGCTGGTGCTTCCTTTTCATATTGCATTTCTCTCTATATAAAGTATATATTTCCGTAACTTGGATGTATGTCATCCAAGTATCTAATAATAATATCCCGATTTAAAGGGTGCCCTTTTCAAGATCAATGTAAAGATAAATCTCCCCTTTCTGTTGACTATGATGTATTTTAAATAAAATTTGTTACTTATTTCCTACAACTGCATTTAAGTGTAAAAATCAGCACTGCAAATCTACATTTTTTAATCATGTTTTCCTTTTTCTTAATAAATGAGAGGCCAACCTGTCTTATATAGCTGCTCATGCTATCTCACTTCCCAGCTGTTTACTCTATATTGAAATCTGGAACACCTCCCCCCAAAGATTGGAGGGTTGAGCTGATTTGCCTTTGCTTTAGTTGCAGGGTAACTGAAAGCAATAAAGAGCTAGTTTGGGGATTCTATTTCAAGGTTTTTATGATGCTGTGCCTTATAGCTTCTTTCAGCTCCTGAACCTTAATTCTTGGGAAAAATAATGCCAGACAAAAGCTTCACAGCTCCCCCTCAGTAGCTCAAACAAAATCACAATGGATAGAAGTAAAAAAATATTTTGTCAATTTCCCTCTGCAACACTGGGACAGCTGGAGGGCAAAAAAAAAAAAAAAGATTTCCCTCACTTTTGTGAAATGAAATTGTGAGGGTTTTTTAAGCTGGAGCAATAGCTTTCACTCTTTAGCTTTTCAAGTCTGCTGATGTGAAGAAAAATAACAGGACACCTTCCACTTTCTTCTGAGATTATAAGTGGTTGAGTAACACAGTAGTTGGAAAAATCTTGGAAAAGATACTCAATTTCTCCCTCATCCCCAGAAATAATAAAATAATAAAATAATTTCTTTTAAAAGAAATAATAAATGGTTGGAAAAGATTGTGACAATATTTATGGCCAAGCTATATTTGACTAATATTGCTAAAAATATTGCACCAGTGTTGGGATCTGTGAATTGAAATACATTTCCCTTTTACAATGGGAAAAAAATTAATGGAAGAAAAACATTTTTAGAATTAACACACACAGAATTAAGCCTGCCAATTTGGTATTGGCTAAACTTCTTGTGTTCTGAAACTGTACAATAATTCAAAATGAAAATTGGATGAATGCTATTCTCCTGGTCATGCTGTACTCTCCCCCCTCCTTCTCTTATCAAACATACATACAATACCTTAATAAGGAACATTTTATAAGAAGGGTAAGCCAATGTGTTTAATTATACTGTGTGCAAAATGCCTATTTTGCATTTTAAATATTGTGTATAAAAGATGGTTCCAATTAACTTAATGAGGAGAAATTTTGTCCCATAAAGGAAAATTGTTACGCCAGCATGTGTCTGTGTTTATTTATCTATTTCCTTGGTTGAACCTCTAGTGCAGGGGTGTCAAACTGCCGGCCCGTGGGCCAGACGCGTCACCAGGAAACCGCGCCCAGCCCATTGCCGGCAATGGAGAAAAAGTGACATCGCGAGTTTGACATGTCTGCTCTAGTGGTTATCAGTCTTAATACTGGGGCTTTTGACTTTGCCTTAAAATGTAATTATTCCTTTTCATCAATAAATATTGGCCTCATTGACTCATCAAGCTTAATTAAGACTGTGTAAATCAGTGAAAATCCTGCCTGTTTTACTTTCTATATTAATTTGGCAATATTTTGTTCTCTCCACTCCTATTCGATAACCATACGAGGCCAAAATGTAGCCACGCAGGAAGTTATGTATGGTTCTAAAACAGCACGTTATGCCTCTACTTTGCAATCTGTTCTGTTTGCCACTCCAGGTCCAAGTCAAGGTGACTTTTAAAAGCCATGGGGCCTTAAACAAACAAAGAAATTAATTAATCAACAATTTATCAAAACAGCCCTCATTGCAAATAATATTAAAAGAGATTTATTATTTATATATTTAGGGGGAGTCCTAAAAATACTGGCTCAAAAATTAGCATGGAAAGAAGCACTGTGCTGGGATAGATACATTAACTATTCATTAACTAGTTCAAGTCCCGCCTTAGCCATGAAAGCCAGCTGGGTAACTTTGGGCCAAGTCACTCTCTCAGCCCAACCCACCTCATAGCTATGGGGAAAATAGAAGGAGGAAGGAATATTGGACCTGTTAGCTGCCTTGAGTTATTTGCAAAAATAATAAAGGAGGGATATAAACAAACCAACCAGTCCCAAGGTGGAATACTCAAAAAAGCAACAGAAAACACCAGATCATAAAGAGCTGGTGAGTTCTGTTTTACAGTTAAGATATATGCTTTTGGTGCAAATTCCCTAAAGCTGAAATGGAAGAAGGGGGATCTCCCCTTTTGCTTCATTTCTTTTTAAATATAGAAGCCAGAAGTTAATGTCTGAGGGCTGAGCTTCCTACAAGTAGCTTAGTATATTTGGATATGTGGTTTTTGGTTTGGTTCTTTTCCGATTTAGCAATGCTGCTCTTTTGTTACCACAAAATAAAACAGGGTAGTTACCTAAGCAAATGCTGTATCTGGAACCCCATTCTTTTCAGTGATAATTTTATCTAAGAACCAAAAAACCAGCACTAATTGTGATTAAATATTAGTTACAGAATATTTTAAACCATGATAGCCTTAAATATTTTCAAATTATTCATGTACCTTTAAATATCTTGGGGAAAAGATATGTTTTCCCACATATAATGGGCACTTTCCTATTACCACCTTTTTCACCCTCCAAGCCCTCAAAAGAATTTTGAAAGTGATCTGCGATATTCATAATTTCTGTAGATTTATAAACTGGATAGAAATCGCTGCAGCAACCAAACTACTACAGATCCTGCACCAACAAAATTCTTTTTGCACAACATAGGGAAACAGGAGAAAAAGCAATAGGTTGGTTTTGCACACTGGTTGTTTCCATACTAAAAAGGGGGGGGGGGGAAAACAAAGCATTTCTAACTTTCACCACCCATTGAAAGAGGTTTTTTTGGTGCAATTATTGAGGGAAAGCTAGTAAGCCTTGAAAGTAGCAGTTTCCTTACAGGAAGTATAGGAATTGTGAGATGTGAAACAAGAGGTCTCTAATGGATAAAAGCAGCAGCATTGTCTTTAAAATGCCCAACCAACTAAACCCAAATTAGCTCCTAATGCAGCTGACCTATTTGAAAAAAATAAGCTCAGCTCTACAATATAACTATATTGATATCATGGGAACACAGAAGTCTAGAGCTGCTTTTAAGTGGGCACGGAATTCTTGTGTGGAAGAGTGCAATGCTTAATATGCCTCTAAAATGCCAGGAAACCAACAAAGCTGGGATTCCTCAAGACTCAAACTCAAAGTAACTTAAACCCCAACTGAAGAAAGCATTCCTAATGGTTTATATTAATTATAAATATTCTTGTAGATTATTAATATCTCATCAGAAACTTACAGCAAACACTGCATCATTGTCTACCATTCTAGGGAAAAAATGTATACTTTTGGAATCTTTCAAACACAAATTCTATTCTAAGATTATATCTGATTTTTGGTTCTCAGCATATTTTCATATGGTTGTTTCTATTTTGTTTTCACTTTACAATCCCTTTACAACATATTTGAAGGAAACCTTTTGTGCCAGTTTCAAAATATTAATCATTTTTCAAACCCCTGGAGCTGCCACAGCTCTAGGCGTAACAAAAACGCCCTTGCCCCATTCCACACAAAACAAGATAAATTATTTGCCAGAAAATTCTCCTCCTCCGTGTTTTTAATACATGGGTACATTTTTCTGACTATGTGCAAATAGACACAAACAAATACATTATAAAAGGTAGCCATACTGCTGTGACGATACAAACTTTTCTATTAAGTAGTCTCTGCTAGCTACAATGATGGAATAGTAACATGGCAGTATTTTTACAACTGCATTATTTGCACAATTGTGCTAATCTGATTTCTAGAGCCTCTAGGGCAGAAGTCCCCAAACTTTTGGGCATCAGGGACCGGTTATGTGGAGAGACGTTTTTCTGCGGACCGGAGGAGGTGTGATTTTGTGTGCTGCCTGCATCCTGTGGATGGGTCTTTGCTTGTTTGTGTAGACAGGTTGCTGGCATGCTGCGGCCTGGTACTGTTCCACAGACCAGGGGCTGGGCACCCCTGCTCTAGGGTTATGACTGAGAAAGAGTGAATTAACGGCTCACTTAAACCAGAGGGGGTGGGAATGAGGTTGAGGCAAGAGAACCCTTCATGCTGTTTCCACAAACAGGGAAAATCAACCTTTAATCAATTGTGTTTATCAGTCATGAGAAGAGTTCAGAACACGATCACTTAGAACAGTGATTCTCACTCAACCTGTGGTCCACGGACCCCTGGGGAGTCCGCGATGTCATCACAGAAGGTCTGTGAAGGCTTGAAGAAATGTTATGATTTAAATCTTGAGTTAAGTCTTGGAGGTCCATGGCCACAAAAGGAATTAAAGGGGGTCCATGGTGAAGAAAACCACTGACTTAGAAGGTTGCTTCTATCCCTTCCTTAGTGAAAGCTGCAGTGAAGACTGATGATGGACAAAGGAATTAGGATACATGGCAAAACAAGAGCAGGACCACAAGTCCCAACAAAGTCAAACAAAAGAAACAAACAAGAAAGCTTTACTCAATTTTAATTATACTGGAAGGAAGCCAGAACATATTCTGATTTATTCCTTCTAACAACTCAAAAGAGTTTGGAATAGACAGGTCTGAACAAGAAGTGGCAAGAGGGCCCACAGTCTATTATGGACATATTTATGGGACATTTACAAGGAAACATTCTAAGGAAAAGTCCATTTCAGTCTATAAATATAAATTATATAACATAGATACAGAGTAGGTTTATGTATACATATTCATTCAAAATAATTCTGGACTCTTACAATGTACTCACATAGCTAAGGTTACCTATATGGGGCTTGGAAACTTCAACTGAAGGTTATCAATAGATTGGGAATAGGTTTGTCTACAGCAGCGGTTCTCAACCTATGGGTCGCGACCCCATTTGGGGTCGATCGACCATTTCACAGGGGTCGCCAAGCAAGGCTGTCCGCCATTTTTTCCCCCTTTTCCGGCGGGTGCCTTACCTCCCTTGAGCTGGGCCAGCTGGTGGTCAGCCTGCTCCGTCTCTGCCGCTTGCCAGCTACACCTCGGCCGGCGCAGGGGGCGGAACCACGCATGCGCGGCACTCCCGGGCAGGGAAAGTCCTTGACTTATGACCGGTTGGGTAGTCCTCGACTTACGACCGGTTTAGTCCTTGACTTACGACCGGTTTAGTCCTTGACTTACGACCGGTTTAGTCCTCGACTTACGACCGGTTGGGGGTCACGGCATTAAAAAGGTTGAGAACCACTGGTCTACAGGGAGCATGGAATTCCCTGCTTTGAAATTTTTAACTGATGAAGAGTCTGGTTCAAGTTCAGTTCAAGTACTGGTTATAATCTGGAAAGGGCTGTTGAGAAGACTACCTTTTCCCTTAGCAGCCTGCCCTGGTATTCCTGTCTTCAACAGAGGAGGCAATTTAAGAGATGACATTCTCATTCAGGCTTTTGAGTGCCTTAGTACAAAAAATCAAACTAATAAAAAGTATTCTTCAAGTAGGCTGTGGCTGATCAAGTTAGAAGTGATTTTCTAGGGTTTTTTCCCTAGTGTGTGTGCTAATGATGTTTTAGTTGTATTTTTAATGTTATGATTTAACATTATTGGTTGGCTGCCATGACCACCATCTGTTAGGGGAGAAACAGGATATAACTCAAATAAATCTCTTATATTGCTTAATGGAATTAACTGACCAATTCTAAGTAATTTGGGATCTTATTTGAAATGGAGGAAGGTGTAGACGGCTTTATATAAGTATCTACTGAAAAAGATTCTCTGTATTCAACCCACATATTTAACATAGCAAATACCTGAATTAGGAGATTTAGTAAAAATGTCATGTTTTTGCCTTAATTATGTTTCTAGGGTCAGGGTCAGGGTCAGAGATACAGCATTAGAACCAGGGCTAGATTACAACTCCTCACTGAATGTTTCTATAATATTAGCAAGGCAGGACATATATTAGGAAGTATCCAGTTGTTGGGAATAAGTCTATTATTTTAAGTCAGTATCACATTTTTTACATTTGACAGTGTTATTGGTTTTGATTTATTATTTATTCCATTGCACTCTCCTTTCCATAATGCTTCAGGGGTGTATGAGTATAATTAATTATTTCTCAAGCAACCCAATTCCTGCTTCTGACACTACATTTTTTCCTTCTCTAGAACCCTGTTCTCTCTCCCCAAATAAAAGACCTTACAGGCCATGAAGTTGCCACCCAGATGTGGCCCTCTCCTAAAGCATGATGAAAAGCCCCAAACACTGCAAGGAAGCTCCAAAGTTTAAATTAGCGGCCATCTGCCTTTTTGTCAAAGATTAAATTAAAGACTCATAGGGTTACTGTATCTCTTGAGCAACATTTTTGGATGTGCAGCTGTGGATTAAATAAAATTATATGAGAATACATAAAAATAACACTGGTTCATGTTGGTATCCTGTAGTGAGTGGATACTATTGAAATACAAACACTTTTTTTTAAGGCACATAATCGGAAATGTTGGCCAATGACATATCAACTTGGCATCTTAAAATGCAACAGTATTTGCATTTGTAATAGCATGTGAACAAACAAGTTCTCCTCCTATATCAACAGAGGAACCAGCAATTGTATTTGAGTTACAAACCTAAGCAAAAAAATTCTAAATAAGATGTCTATGCATTTTGAAAGTACGGAAGAAATGCACTCCTCCTGTTGCTGCTCTCAGTAAAGAGTTAACGAATCTCAAGGCTAAGGCAGTAAAAAAATGTAATGTAAAGAAGGACGAGGAATGTGAACAGCACCTGAAACCATAGTTTTAAAAAGCCAGAATTTTGATGGAAATCAGGGAAACCGTTCACTCACCATTCCGTTTGCCTTTTAACTTTAGCACAATTCAGCAGTTACAATTTTGAGCAGCTCCACTTAAAAAAAATATAATGCAACCTTTCCTGAAAAATATTGCAGCTTTGCTCCCCTGATACCTGACTGCAGTTTTCAGAAGCTACCCAATCACTTAATTACGTTTTCAAGCCCCGTCGAGTCAAATATTCCACAATACAAATCAATAGTAATATATATATATATATACTTTAGAAAGTACCTTATTCGGGGGGAGGGGGCAGTTACAGCAAGGGAGTTGAAAATAACAAGAATATGTAGATGCCTCGTCAGATTCCTGCTTGCAGAGCATTAATACTGTACCAGCGCTGTAGTGCAAAACGAACCTCAGAAACGAAACAGGGTTAACAGTTCCTGCCTAGTTAGCTAATAAGCAAACACTCTTATCTCTGGGCTTCCCACGCACACTCCGATATGATCCAAGAATGCCTCCAGTATCACGCCCCTTTATCGCTTTTCAGGGATCACTGCGATCACCCCGGCTCTTGAAAGAATACAAGAAATTAACAATGCAGAAAGTGTGTGTTTGTGCGTGTGTGTATGTGTGTGAGAGAGGGGGGGAGAGGGGGGGAGAGAGAGAAGTGGGCCATCTATACCCAAATAATTTCCCGTTCTACAATTAAACTAGATTCTTTTTTTTTCCGGTTTTAAAGATTTATTTGTGACACATCCAACATTAAATTGCAAATCAAAACTATCATCTAAAACAGTGTAGAAGTTACTGAACATTTTTATAATCATAGCAATATTAGTAATATTGATTTATTTCACCCGAAATAATCATATTACGCCTGTGCTTCCTACTAGGGTTCATATGCAATTAAACTAGATTCTGTTCTCTTTCTTCACCCCGCTCCTCCCAGCGCCACCCATTTAATTACAATTCGCTTGGACCAAGACAAGCAGAGCTGGTCTGGAGGGCTCGGAAGGGCGAACCCGCGATTATTTCCCTCCACCAGTAACGCTGGATTCCAGCTCCTCCAGGATCTCCGATCCGTTTCACCGAAGAGCAGAATTCATTTGGCACCCTTTACCTTCGGAGGGGCAGCAAAGCAGAAAGGCACACAGGTCGGGTCGATTGCCCCGGTGCCTTACCTCGCGGTCTGGTCCCGCCTGAGCGACGCGGCCCGGGCAAGGAGAGACGGGTCTCTCCTACGAGGAGCAACAGGACAGCGAAAGGCGAGTTGCGAAGTAGCAGGGAGATACCAAAGAGGCGGCGTCTTCCTTGGGTTTCGTTTCCCTGTAGCTCGACGCGGAGAGCGCCGTCCTTTCCGTTCAGCTGGGCTTCTACAGCGATTCAGTTCCCTCGGCTCGTCACTCAAGCCCAGATGAGCCCTCCTCAGTCACTCCCACCTCACAGGGTTTCCCCCTCCCTTCCTCTATACTTACACACACATACCCTCTCCTCGCTATAGAACAGATTGGGAAGGGGGAGGGAGTCTCACTTCCTCTTCAAATGCCTTCTCTTAAATGCCTCCCCCCCCCTCCTTATGAAATGACCCCTCAGTCCCCGCAGACCCTTCCCCCATCGCGTGCCAAAATAAATGCAAAGCGCGGCTTCCTACAGCATTGCATTTTTGTTATGTTGTTGTGTGCCTGCTGCCGGGATCTCTGCACAAGTGAGTGAGCCTGGTCGTGCACGCGCGCGGGGGCGCGCGTGTAGTAACGACAGTTCCGTGGGACGCAGCCAACATATTTTCTAGCTGAGGCATTTTGGACGGGCTAAAAAAAAAAAAAAAAAAGTAACGAGGAGTTTCTCACAGCCGGGCGTGTCTAATCCGTCTCTTCTTTTTTTTTTTAAACAGGACAAGAGGTTAAACCGTTTTAGAGCAGCTTTTCCGTGGTCAGATGTGATGCATCCCGGGGTTGTGCTTCTTTTCTCCTCAAATATTCGGGAATTGTGAGACTTGCTTTTCAGACGCTTGGGACATGTTACTGCTGAGATTTATGAGCAAACCAAGCTCTCTTTTTTACTTGTGAAAAGATGCGATAGTCGTCATGGTAAATCCCTTCGAAGATAAATAGTAAACTTGTGGCAAAAACAGCTAGCGAAAGGGAAATGTGTAGTGCAGTCATGTTCACTGGAAAGATCGATCTGTTTTCAGAAGGGCCAGATTATCTCCTTAAACAACAGTCTCTCCATAAGTATCACCAAGCCACCCTAAAATTCAAAAGTATATCTGACTGAATACTTATTGATTAAAGAAGTGTATGGTCTCAACTACACCATCTGTAGTGGTAGTTCATTTATTTAAATAAATCAGAACTGTTTTTCACCTTGTAGAGGAGATGGGTAGCATAAAAATTTAATAAATAAACAAACCTACTTTTCTGAGTAATGCCTGTGCTTATTTATCTGAATATTGTTTAAAAAATGACCATAAACAAGCAGTCCTACTCATTTTTACTCACAGGAAAATGCTCTCAGGTACCGTAACACCCAGATTTTAGAGAGTTTTGCTTGCATCTGTTGAAAGAAAAATCTTCATCAGGGTCCAGTCCAAGCCGGGAATAAACAAAATGGAGACTGCTTTAGAAAGAAGGTTGTAGTTAATTGAAGAGCATAGCCAATCAGAAATGTGGCTCTGGGAAAGCTGACCATATGGAGCAGGGAGTGGTGGGTTTTTATACTGTCTTGGGCTTTTGTGTTTGGAGTTGTTCCTGTGGCATGAACTTTGACCTGAGGTTCAATGTGCCCTTCCAGTATTCTGATGGTGGTGAGTTAATCCTATTATGTCCTAAAGGTCATGTCTTTAGAGTTTGGGTGGGGTATGTAGATTTTAGGGGTCTTTGTCTTTCTAATCTCATCAGTTTCTAGTTTCCTGGCTCCAACCTTTCTGAATAGGATTATCAAATCTGCATTTCTACAGACCTGGCCTCTGCCTGGGGGAGAGGGGCTGACGCTGGTTTCTGGGGGCTGGTTTCTGACTTTTAAGATTTTCTTTCTCCATTACTGTATTCCTTTGGGAAATGTATTCTGCTTTTTAATTTTTCCCAAAATATTTCTTTCTCTGGGGGGGGGGTGCTGTCCTCCTACATACCCAATATTTCATATTATAGGCCTGTGCAAGGTTTTTCAGAATCCTAATAAATTCCAATGAGACTCTGAACACCAGGCTACTGCAAAAGAAACAGCTTTATTCTTTGATCAAAGCCAAAACTGGGTGTTTTCTAATCTCTTGTCTCTTAACACAGAGAGACGGGGAGAAAAGACAGGCACACTAATAAAAATTTCCCCTTTTATAGCTAAGGCATTTTCTCAGGCTAAAAGATTTCTTTTTCGTCTGAATACCTGTTTTCTTTATCTATCAGGTTAGTTCAGTTACAGCTTGTTACAAGGCTTATGCTTCGAATACACAATTGCTGGCAGGCGGCCAGGAACTTTCTCCTTGAGTGGATACGTTTGTACCCATACATTTCAGGCTACAGTGAATACATTTAAAGTTACAACTAAGCTTTTTCTTTCTCCTTGGTCAGCTTTTAAGTTATCTCTGAGCAAAGTACAGAGCACAAACAAGAAAGAATTAACCATGGCTGGGTTATACATAAATTATTATATTTTGATTCCTTCACCTGCATACCAGTTCAGTGGGATTTTCTCCCGTATAAATGTGTAGTGAACTGCATTCATGGAACAGTGCTCTAGTAATGTGATGATAGTTTGAAAACACATTACTGATTCTTCCTTTTTTGCCCTCCAAATTTGCATTTCTGGTTTATTAAAATCAGTGATAGTTTTGCTATTACTTAGAAAATAACATTCTCATCTGATTATTGTTTTTTTATACAAATATCTTTTTGCATTTGCAGTCTGCTGAATATTATTTCTAACTATTCTGTATATAGGGGCAGTCAAAATTAATATTTTGGAACATTTGAATGTTTTGCATTTACGTATTTTTAATACACTGTATTTTGATTCTAAGTTCTTTTCTAATTACAGAGCTCCAGCATTCGTTTTGTATTAGGTGGCTTAGTGAACATTTGGAGAATTAGTGGAAACTCTTCTGGAACACAACTGCCATTTCGAAACCAGCTGGGAAAAATCACATTTACAAAAGACTTGGACAGTAGTGTTAAAACATTTGAAGTATAAGATAAAAGCTTTAAAAAGCATTAAAATTATTTTGGATGTCAGAAGTGTAGAGAAAAATATGGAAAGAGAGCAAAAATAAAATAAATCCATCTGTATAGTTCATGTTTAAAATATATGTATTCAGCCAAAAGTCAGTCATTTTATTTTTCCATTTCATAGAGTGCCTAAGAATTTAAATATGCTCATATAATATGTGTTACTCCATTAGGAAAAGTACTTACTGAATTATAACAGTATATTGTCCAGGAGTTTACATACCACTGGTATTTAAAATGTTTAAGTTATATGTTGAAATTTTTCATCTTCAGATATACTTCCATAATTGGATATTTTAGTAATTTGAGCTTAAGTGACAAGAAACATGTTTTTTTTATAAGTCTGAGGTAGTCTTTTCTTTGCTGCCAGGAAAGTCCAAATATTGAAAGATGCCAAAGCCTCATAAAATGGTAACATTTGCTCCCTCTTTTTGAATTACACTTGAACTTATATTTAAATGCAGATAATAGTATCTCAGTCAAAACAATTGTGGTAGAGAAGGACTCTGAAATGAAGGAATAGAAAGCACAGGTCCCTTTTGTCCTGGTTATTTCTCCATTCAAAATCTCCTCACATTCTATTTCTCTTGATACTTAGCTATGGCAATAAACCCACATTTGCAACTTTGTTTGCTGGGAGGAAGTGGAATGATTAGTACAGAATCAGTTTTGATAAAAGTATGTGGGGGGGGGCTCATGAGGAGTAAGAATCTTCCCATTCACATCAATGGTTTGTCCTATCTTTCAAAATCTGTTCTGCTGATTATATTAAAAGTTCCCCACCTGGTAATTTTGCCATTTGAAATTGGTCACTCAGGTCCTTTTTTTCTTACAAGATTTTAGATCTGCCTTTAGATTAGCATAAGAAAGAAAGAATTTGGGAGAGAATTTTCAATGCAAGAACAGCTGTGGGGAGTACAAGGGGCTCAGGACCCACCATTTTGATCAAAAAGATAAAAGCAATGTTACAATATTGTGACGTATCTTCTGCCCCTTTTGACCATCACGTGTATGAAAGAGGCAGAGTACAGTATCACAACACTGCTTCAAGCATCTGCCCTTCTTGCCCCTTCCTGCCGATACCTCTAGCAACGTCCTCAGCCCCTGGACTCTCCAAACATTCCAAGGGAGATGTGCCATCCCCGTCGGACAGTCCCAGTTCTTCCTCCTCCTTCGCAATGACACTACCAGAGGAATGGAAAAGAACTGATGTAGTTCCAATCTTCAAAACGGGAAAAAAATTGATCCAAGAGACTGCAGACCAATCAGCCTGGGAAAATTCTGGAAAAGATAAGCAACACTTGCGAGCACCTAGAAACTAGAAGCCAACATGGGTTTGTTAAAAACAGATCATAACCAGGGAAATCTTACTGCCTTCTTTGACAAAGGATTGGAGAAATGCTATGGACACAGTTTACTTAAACTTCATTTGACAAAGTAAACTACAGCCTACTTTTTGGAAAGATAAAAAAATGTATGTAGGAAAAGACCAGGCTAAGCCTGAGGGAGGAGTCAAACACATCATCAGTTTAGAGTTCTTTCACACCCACAAGAGATCTAAGTCTTGCCCTCCTTGAATTCCATTGACCCTTATCTACCACCAATTTGCCTTGACTGTTAGTAGTTAATATTTTTGTTTTGAGGTAGCATGAAATAAACTTGTATTCATTTTGGACCTAACCCTGGCACCCTATTTCTTGTGCCTGACAATGTGGGATAGCTTCACCATCAGATGGATTCACAACTGGCTGACCAACTGCACTCAACGTAGTCCGCAATGGAACTATATCTACATGGAGGGAAGCATGCAGTGGGGTACCTCAAGGCACTTTGTTAGGCCCAGTACTCTTCAATATCTTTATAAATAATTTAGACCAGGGGATAGAAAGGGAACTCATCAAATCTGCAGATGACACCAAGCTGGGGGAATTTCCAACACATTAAAAGACATACTCAAGAGTCAAAAGGATCTTGACAGACTTCAGGATTGGGCCCTATCCAACAAGATATGATTCAGTGTTGAAAAAGTAAGGCCCTACACCTAGGCAGGAAAAATCAAAATGGTATGGTGATGGTATAGAATAGTACCTGACTCAACAGTAGTAACCATGATAGGGATCTAATGCACCACCACTTAAATGTGAGCCAGGAGTGTGTGCAGCTGCCAAAAAAGCCAATGCAGTCCTAAGATGCATCAACAGAAGGATAGTATCAAAATCATGAGAAGTAACAGTACCACCCTATAGTGCACTAGTGAGGCTGCACTTGGAATACTGCATCCAGTTCTTGCCGCCACAATACAAAAAAGATACCGAAGCCCGAGATAGCAGGCAGAAAAGAGCAACAAAGATGATAAGGGATCTAGAGGCTAAACTGTATGAGGAACAGTTGAGAGAGCTAGGTATGTCTAGCCCAGTGGTTCTCAACCTTTTTAATGCCGCGACCCCAACCGGTCGTAAGTCGAGGACTAAACCGGTCGTAAGTCGAGGACTAAACCGGTCGTAAGTCAAGGACTTTCCCTGCCCGGGAGCGCCGCGCATGCGTGGTTCCGCCCCCTGCGCCGGCCGAGGCGTAGCTGGCAAGCGGCAGAGACGGAGCAGGCCGACCACCAGCTGGCCCAGCCCAAGGGAGGTAAGGCACCCGCCGGAAAAGGGGGGAAAATGGCAGACAAAAAAAATGGCGGACAGCCTTGCTTGGCAACCCCCGTGAAATGGTCGATCGACCCCAAATGGGGTCCCGACCCACAGGTTGAGAACCACTGGTCTAGCCTATAAAAGAGAAGGATTAGGGGAAACATGATAGCTGTGTTCCAGGACTTAAGGGGCTGTTACAGAGAAGAGGAGGTCAACCTATTCTCCAAAGCAGCTGAGGGCAGGACAAGAAGTAACAGGTGGAAGATCATTAAAGACAAATACAATCTAGAACTAGAGAAAAAAATCCTGACAGTGGGAACAATTAAACAATAGAATGGCTTGCTTCCAGTGGTTGTGAGTGCTCCATCACTGGAAGTTTTCAATAAGAGATTGGACAACCATTTGTCTGAAATACTTTAGGGTCTCCTGTTTCAGCAGGGAGTTGGACTAGATCTAGAAGACCTCCAAGGTCATTTCCAACCCTGTTATTTTATTTCTAGGTTCTAAGAATTCATAAATGGTTACTCAAGAAAAGGAAAAGAACCCCAACAAGATAAAATTGATTCAGAGATCCGTTTCCCATACTTTACTGCTGTAGTTTCCCATTGCAATGGCTTATATTGCCCTTTTATGGGACAACAGCAACAAAATCATATTTTTATGGCTGAATGTTTTTCCTCTAGGAAGCCATTTTAGAGGATTCAATTGTTCGGCTACTGTATAAAGCTATTGTATCTCATTGGAACTTGTTACATTTGAAAAAAGGTTGGAGAACTGGTCTAGTGCACCTGTACAGAGAAGCCCATGTGAATGACTGTTGTATCCATGATTTTTTTTAAAAAAAATCTGAATCCCCTTCCCCCTGCACCAAGTTCACTTTTGACTCAAGATTTCCAAATACTTAACTGACTTGATCCTCAGACCTTGTAGCAGTACAAGTCTAAGATTACATCGGTTGCTGATATTTAATCCTCTTTTGGCCTATGAAGGTTACACAGAGAAAACAAAGCATCAATGAATTCATTGTACGTAGCTGGAAGGATCTAGCTTTAAATCAACATGAAACTAATCTGAAACATAGTACAATTATTTTAGAAGAAATGTGACATGTCCCAACCCAAATAGGTTATCAGAGAGGAATCTGGCAACTGGTATTGTAGGTTTCAGATCCTGTTTGAAAAATGAAATCAGGAGAACCAGAAATAGCTTGAACAAATGTTTACACTGATTGCTGTTTTATTAATTCATTTGCTGTTGCTTCAAACTAAATCACTGTACAGTACATTTCTCTTCAAATGTCCTTGCTTCAAGACATTGCTCAAAACAGCAATCTTCAATCATTTATAAATATATCATTTATGCATTAATTACCCACTGAAGTCCCCTAGGTAATCTGTAAAAATCTGTTAAAACATATAAAAGAAATTGATATAAAATAATAAAAACTGCCTCTTCCTCCTCATACATTAGGAAGCTGAAAAAAACCCTCTCAGAAATAGCATGGCAAACCACTTCAGTATCATTGCCAAGAAGACTGCATGGACATCCCAACTCAGGTCTCAAGCCCTTTTCAAACACAGCCAGATGCATAACTTGTAATAATCCAAATCTGTCATTATCAGATTGTAAATGTAGCACAACTAATTCAGTCTAGCTGAATATGATAAAAGGCACATGATATTTGGCAAATGATAAAAGACACTCCAAAACACTTCCTTGAATGAGATGTGTTTGAATATCCCACTATCCCTCATGTCCGTCCAAGAAGACTCAGAAGGACACAAGTTTGATCTACAGTTGTAACCCAAGTGAAATCAAGGGGAGAAAGAGAATTCTTCGAAGCCTGGTTCTCCACCAATAAGTCAATAAACAGACACATTGACATCGACCCAATCTACCAATCACTGAGAATGAAATAACTACTTCAACCGCAATCCCGAAGGCAACATTTAAAACAAATAAACAGGCACCCCATGACACAGCAATAAAAGTCACAACCCCCCACAAAAAAATGGACCACATCTTAACAACAGCAGCCAAACAACCCAAAACCAGACCATGACCCAGAGACAACTAAATGAACAAATACCATTTGCATCACATAGACGAGGGGTGTCAAACTCGATTTCATTGAGGGCCACATCAGGGTTGTAGTTGACCTTGTAAGGCTGGGGTGGGCATAGTGGGGGTGGGTGTGGTCAGGGTAGGCATGGCAGCTCAATGTCGCTTGTGTCGGGGGGTTCCTGTGATGGCCCAGGCGGGGCTGGGGGGGGAACCATTGTCTCCAGCTGAGGAAGGCAAGACCAGGGCAAGACCAGGCCATGCAGAGGACCCCCAGTGATTCAGGCTGCCCAGAGCCCTGGGCAGTGGAGGGCAAGTGCCCAGTCCAGCCTTTCCCAAGGGGGCGCCTGGCTGCGCTTACCTCAAGGCTGATGCTGATTGGCTTGCTCTCCTTAGCCAAGTTGCTCATGGTGTGTGAAAGAGGGCAAAATGTGTGGGTCAGAGGGAGGCCCACTCCCTCTCCCTGCGAGGAGATCAAAGCATCCTCAGCAATAGGTCAGGAGGAGGGGACAAGGGGATGGCGAAAGGGCAGCAGGGCTGCTCATAACCAAATACTAAGGCAGGACTTCCCTCAGACCCTTCCTCCCTCTCATTATAATCTTCCTTCCTTCCTTCCTTCCTTCCTTCCTTCCTTCCTTCCTTCCTTCCTTCCTTCCTTCCTTCCTTCCTTCCTTCCTTCCTTCCTCCAGTGAGCAGCCCATGGAGGTGCTGGTGGGAGGAGAGGTGGCGCTGATCAACAATGTGGTTGCATCCATCAAAACCAGAATGAGCTCAGTCTTAGATCCATGGGGAAGCCCTGGAACCAGCGAGGGGCTACCCCATCACCTTTGTCCCACCCCCTGGGTATGCGCACAGGAGATGACCAGCACCGGCGTCCTGGGTGAAGTCAGCCTGTGGGGCAAGACAGCCAGCAGGGACACCGGACTCCACCTGCTCACCGCCAGGGGGTGGAGTGGGGGAGCCCGTTGTTGGTTCCTATGGCTGAGCATGTTTGGGATTTGATGGTTGGCACCAGATTGTAGATCAGTGCCTGGTCAGCCTGGGCTGGGCCGAGGTGCCGGGGCCAGTTCTTCACTGTTTCCAGAGCAGGTCCCTGGGCCAGATGGAACCACATGGCGGGCTGGATCCAGCCCACGGGCCTTGTGTTTGACATGTCTGACATAGACAATCCTTAAACACCAAAGACTATGGCCCAGCAACAACAACCAGCCAATCAAACAGCTTGAAACCAGACCATGACTCAGAAACATCCAGACAAATAGCACCCATATCAATTTACATCACACAAAAAGGTATTTAAAGACCATTGCTCTGACAGATGAGCACAATTCAAAGTGCACTGAAGATGTCCCCCCGAATGGAGATGAAACGTTTGCAGCCAAATCGCCAAGCTTGGAGATCAAACCAACAGCCCAACTTCCTTGAATCTCTGGTCCAGGAATATCTCCAGACTGAGAAGCTGATTCTATAGGGTGGCAACCTCCTCTCAAACACCATATAATCAAACAGATCAACTACCTACAGATAATATCTCAGCCTTTTCTAGAAGCTCACTTTCTAGACTGAAATTTCAGTTCTGTTACACTGTTGAAACATTCATACCAAACATCAACTACATCAACTGTGTTGGGTGAAAAAACAGAAGATGTTATTCTTAGCAGTTACAGTTCAGCTTTCATCTCCTAATTGGTAGTCTCTCCCATGTAGATGTAACAAAAGAAAAAAAGAAAAGAAAAAAAGAGTGCTAAGGATTTTTTTCAGAACCATAGCTGGAAACTTGAATATATTTTAGAAGGGGGGGGAATCAAAAGACCTTCCTAGCTGTAAACACAGTCCTTGTGATTTCTGAGTAATAGGTTAACACAGGAATTCAATAAACAATTATATTCCATAAAGTATAATTTTTAAATAATTTTACTCAATGTCAACATAGAGTATGTGAAGAAAAAATATATGTGGTGCTATTTTTAGAAAGCAACAGTAATGGAAATAAAGGTTCTCAAGGCACCTTTAGACTTCAGGAGGGTTCCAGATTTGTTTTAATATGTGCATATGGTTCCTATTATGTACTTAGTGTTTTATATGAGGCCAGTCTGAACAAAGGACATTGCAGCAACCAAGAAACAGAATGGGAGCTGCACGGAGGGCATGGCTTCCTCAACAGCCTATTGAAGATTTTGTATGGTAATCAAGAATCAACAATTGGAACAGAATATGGAATCCTTAATTTGTTCAAAACTGATACAAGAATTATGTATCACCTTATCTATTTAACACATGTAGAATATACAGTATAATGAGAATATTAAAAAAATATTTTCTTAGTCTCAAAAATTATTTATGATTTATGGTGAATATTACCATGAAATGTAAACTTCTTTATTTGGGAAAAAGATTGGTGAATCTAGAAAAAAAGTATAGTGGCATCACATCACTTAAAGTTCATATCATTTCGTAATATGTAAGCCAAGGATTCCCCAAATGTAGCATATGACTGTGAAAGTTGGATCATGAGAAAGGTTGAAAAACTGATATCTTTGAATTATGGAGAAAATTGTTGGAAATATCTTAGAATGAAGAACAACAGGCTGAATACCAGATGAAGTAAAGCTGGACAGTTAAATGGAAGGATAAATAATAGTTAAAACTTAAATAATTTGAATACATAATGAGAAAGCAAGAATCATTGGAGAAATCCCTGATGTTTGAAAAATTTTAAGGCAATTGAAAAAGATTCGAGTTAGAAGACAAATGCAGACATAATCATAAGCTTACAAGAACTCAAAGAAGCAGTTGCTGATAGACAAGCCTGGTAAAATTATGTGAGGCTCAGAAGAGTCAGGAGTGACTGAACAACAAAAATTAATGACATGACATAGATCATAACCCTAAGCAATTGCACTGTTGCTTTTATGGTGTGGTTTTCAAGTCCAAATTTCATTATGAAAGGACCCATTTCAAAGCTAGATATGAGATATCTGTGAGATATAATTATATCTCCTTTATGAAATATGATTTTACTTCTTTATTTCTAAGGCATTACAATTCCAAACATTTATTTCCTATTATACTGTATTTAGGTGGCAGAGAACACATCATTTCAGATGAAAACATCCTCAAATCTTAAATTAGACTGTATATTGCTTTACTATTTAAAAATTACATGAGAGTAACCTAATATTTTTAAAAGGTCAATGGACGAAGGAAAAAAGCATTAATACTAATCCCTTTATTTCTGGAGTGGACCAAGAGCAGTTGTGAAGTTCCGGATTATAAACAGATTTCAGGAAGACTTCAGTCTACTGGAGAAGACAGATGGATAGTTGACTTCCTTAGTAAGAATTTATTAAAAATACCTTGGTTGCCTTGTTTATGCATAATGCAAAGTGTTTTAACCTTTGTTTAATAATAGGCAGGTTAGCAAATCAATCTAATCCAAAAACACACTATAATTTAGCATAATGTGTGAACCAGTCCAATATTTCTCGGCATAAGTTTTTCCAACATATAATTCTAACAATAAGACAGCCAGTTTTCTGATTCAGTTTCAATCCAGAAATGGTTGAGTGTTTATTTACTAACATTAGCCGTAACTGATCCTCATGAAAAACTATGCACAACTCCTAGTGCGTCATAGTATATAATTAGTGGATTTGTCACTTATGTTTATAGACCACATATCAACTAACACTGTGTCTTATTTCACGTTAACAGAATAAATAACAGAATAACAAAGTTGAAAGGGACCTTGGAGGTCTTCTGGTCCAACCCCCTGATCAGGCAGGAACCCCTACCATTTCAGAGAAATTGTTGTTCAGTCTCTTCTTTAAAAACTCCAGTGTTGGGAGCACCCACAATCTCTAAAGGCAAGTCATTTCATTGATTAATTGTTCTGTCAGGAAATTTCTCCTCAGTTCTAAGTTGGTTCTCCCTTGAACATGTGAGTAACATTAGTACTACTAATATACTGTATTTACAAGCTTAAAAATTATTTATTGCAGTAATTTATACCATATTTGACCTCAAAACTCTGAGAGGTTTACATGTTTGGCAATTCAGAGGCTGCAGTGACCGTGGATGAATATTCTCTATAGTAGTTTCAAGAATAAAGGTCTCGTGTGGGGCTGATATATATATATATATATATATAT
>NW_015387397.1:377612-389859 GCF_001527695.2 Protobothrops mucrosquamatus
ATATATATATATATATATATATATATATATATATATATATATATATATATATGATGTATATGCTGGGCATCTCATTTAAATATGTAAGATGTTTCTCATTTCTTCAGTATATGCATGTGCATGTATGATATGTGAACAAAGTCAAATTATGCAGTTTCTGAATTTTTGACACACCAAGACCAAAAGGTTCACCATCATAAATCTCCTCTGTCCTTCAGCTCACTCAAAGTGGGGGTGGGGGGAGCTCCAGAGGTCATATGGGTGTGGCCATGCCTGCACCAACCTCAAATAGTGGGTAGCACCGGATAGATGCCCCTCCAAGCCTCTCAACAATCCCATTGTTGTTAATGAAATATGCTAGATTGTACCTAAAACCCAAACTAAAGAAAATAGAAAGAAAAGATCACGGAAACTACTATTTTAAAACTAACTTATTAGGTGTGGACTGAGGATGAGGTAAAGGCAATGCCACAAGGCCATGTGTAAAAACTTTAGTGGGGTATGTGGCATTTTGCTGCCATGTGAGGAGAATATAAGGATGAGCCAAAGTGGCACTCTTGCATCAATGAGTCAGCAAAAAATAACACTGGTGTGAAATTTGCCTTCCTGATTTTTATTAATATCTATCCTGCCTTTATTGTATTTATTTTCTATCCTGCCTTAATTGCATTTATTCCCAATTGCTGTCATTAGCTGACCTTCCTTCAGAGATTGGTAGTGAAGCATAACAGATTACATCCATCTTAAGGCTGCCTTGGAATAATGGGAAGATATTCTTTTAACACTGGTGCAGTTAAGGATGACTTAAGCCTGTCTAGCCGGTTAATGCAATGAGGTTATTGCAAAAAATAAAACCTTGCAAAAGCATATTTGTGCTGTGGTTAAGTGGAAGTAGGGTAAGCCTCTTGGTTTATTAGCTCATATTAAAATTGTTCCTGCAATATTTCTTTGCTTTCTCTTTCAGTTATAGCATTTTCTTCTAATGTTATATCTGGGCAGGAGTTTCCTCCCTTTTTCCAATAGTGTTGGTATGAGAGACTTGCAAAGTACATAATACATTATTGCATTTTAATCCTCTGCAGATGGTACAGTAGACACATGTTTATAAATTCTTTTCCTATTCAAAATGGTCTTTGTGGTGCACTGCTTGATCAAGATGAGGAATGCAACTTGTCTTGAAAATTGGATGAAACTTTTATGACATTTTACACAAATATCTTGAAATGTCAGATATTAATTGAAAAGACAGTAACTCCCAACCAGCAGCTCTTTTTAGTTTCTGCAGTTATCCAGCAAAAAATAATCGCTTCAGTTAGATCTGTATTGTGTAAGATAAATACAATTTGCACACAAACATATACAGACATGTATATTGAGGAAATACTGATTGCTTTAAGTTAAACCATGGTTTTTGTACTGTTTAAACCAAAACTGGCTGGGTTTAAATAGCATAAACCATGGTCTAGAAATCACAATTGGCTAGGTTTTTACAAAATACTATGTCAAACATATGATGCTTTATGCAGTATAGGAAACCAGTTAAGTACACATCGGTAGATAGATAGATAGATAGATAGATAGATAGATAGATAGATAGATAGATAGATAGATAGATAGATAGATAGATAGATAGATTCTGGATTGCCACACATCACCTAGGAAGGGTGATATGACCTTTTAAAATATGCCATAGGTCAGTGGTGGCGAACCTATGGCACGCGTGCCAGAGGCGGCACTCAGAGCCCTCTCTGTGGGCACACATGCCATGCCCTGGAGACGGCAACTGCCTGTCTTGAACCAGCCGCCTGCTAACTCGCTGAGGTCCCATGTGACCGGATGCATCCCGGCACAGCTGGTTTCCCTCCCTCCCATCCCATTCCTCCTGGTCTCGCATGCTCTCCTTTTCCCAGGCACAACCCACTGCATCGCCTCCTCAGCTGTCGGCCGGTCATCCACAATTTCTGGAGGCAAGCTGTTCCACTGGTTAATTGTCCTCACTGTCAGGAAGTTTCTCCTTAATTCCAGATTGCTTCTCTCTAATGATCAGTTTCCAACCATTGTTTCTTGTCTTTCTCTCTGGTGCTCTGGTGAACAATGTGACCCCCCTCTTCCTTGTGGCAGCTCCTCAGATACTGGAATACTGCTATCATGTCTCCCCTATTTCTTCTTTTCTTTAGACTAGCCAAACCCAAGTCTTGCAGCCATTCTTCGTATGTTTTAGTCTCCAGGCCTTTGATCATCTTAGTTGCTCTTCTCTGAATTTTTTCCAAACTCTCGACATCTTTTTTGTGATATGGTGACCAAACTTGGCTGTAGTATTCCGGGTGACTTTCCTCTCCTTCATCTCTATCTTTTGTCTCTATCAAGTAGACTGCAGAAGAAACATCATTTTTTTGCCTAAACAACATGAAACTGAATGTCAATACATTTCATAAATAAACTTTATTCCAAGGGATGACCACCTAAGAGTGTAAAATCAAGCCACTTGTTAGCACTACCCTCCACCTGAACATTTCCCTCGAGGCTTCAATGAATCTCCAAGAAATGTCCAAGTGTGTATTTGTAGTTCTACAACTGTGGTGCTGAGGCTGAAAACCATTAAAAATGGTTTTTACCAGTCTGGCAAGACAAAACAATTCTTTGGGAAAAGCTGACTGATAATGAAAAGGTTTCAAGCAAAAGGTTATGTTCCTTTCTTTGATATCAATCCTTTGGAAGACAGTGCCATCCAGATAGACTTCACTGTAGCGATACAAGAAAAATAATCTAACAACTATCAGAAAATGTCTCTGCCTTGCTCTGATATATTCCAGTGCCATATGTACTCTTGAAAAAAAAAGGTTTGATTAATTATCATGTTGAGAGAGAACAGGAGGGAGAGAAGGAGATGAACAGTATAAAAGCCTTAAAACCTGATTCCATGAGCTAAAGCTGATGTCATTAAAGCACAAATGAACAATTCCAGTTATATAGTTATAATTAGATAATGAGGTGGCTGATTGCTAGCAAGAGAATTATGATATACTAAATGTGCAAATATGTTTGTGTGTGCGCACAATACACACACACACACACACACACACACTCAACACATTCACATGGTTAATGTGCCAGGAAAGAAAATGAATTCCACTGAAAGGTTCTTGTGTTCAAAAAGTTGAGAGAAACAGATTAAGAAAGCTTTCAAATTGCCACGAAACAGAGAGGTAGCACATCTGTTTTACCCTTTTCCTGGAACTGACACTCTCAAAGGAACCCAGGCCATTAGATTTGATATCTAAGATTTCATCTCAATGAAATGCCTTCCAGCTATTAATGTAGGTCATTCACATTTGGCATCCAATGATTTCCAGCTGTTTGCTGTTGAATATGAAAAAAGAAGGAATGTATTTCAGTTACCAAGGACAAAGAATGCATTTTGAATTAATTTCATAAGGTTAGTTAACCAACAATAACAAATATGAATTGAAAGTCTTCCTCAAATTCAGACTCTCCAAATGTATTTGTAACGATTCCCAGCCTGCCCAGTTAGGATGGAAATTCACTGTTGTGTATGAGTTCATATGAATTGCAAACAAATGTATCAGAAATTTACAAGATTTAGAAAGGTTGAATTCATTTTTTATTATTTTCAATACATGAGAATATGTACTCACCATGATTTTATGGAACATTCTCCAGAATTTTAAAACAGAGAATTAAGAATTTTAGTTCAATTAATCAATATATTTTTAGTTCTCATGGTTGTGCATATACACACACATTTATAATCCAACTTCCTGTTCAAGCAGGAGACCCTGTACCAGGGGTAGGGAACCTTGGCTCTTTTATGACTTGTGGACTTCAACTCCCAGAATTCCTGAATCAGCATGGCTGGTTCAGGAATTCTGGGTATTGAAGTCCACAAGTCATAAAAGAGCCAAGGTTCCCTACCCCTCCATACCAATTCAGAGAAATGGCTATCCAATCTCTTCTTAAAAACCTCTAGTGATGGAGCACCCACAACTTCGGAAGGCAAATGGTTCCACTGATTAATTGTTCTAATTGTTAGGAAATTTCTCCTTATTTCTCAGCTGGTTCTCTCCTTAATTAGTTTCCATCCATTACTTCTTGTCCTGCCTTCAGGTTCTTTGGAAAATAGGTTGACCTCCTCTTCTTTGTGGCAACCCCTCAAATATTGGAAGACTGCTATCATGTCATCCCTAGTCCGTTTCATTAGGCTAGACATATCCAGTTACTGCAACCGTTCTTCATTGTTTAGCTTCCAGTCTCTTATCATCTTTGTTGCTCTTCTCTGCACTCTTTCTAGAGTCTCAATATCTTTTTGAGAATGACCTTGGGAGACAGGAGGGAGCACTGCAGACTAGACAACCATCATGCAAAAGCTATCTCAGGCCCATACCTTGAAGGGCTACCAATGCGCTATCAAGGTGATAGGCCAGGAGGAAGGGAACATTTGGTGACCGTTATGAGCACTTGGAGAGGTTGATAATTCCCATCTTTTCCTACCATTATCACCTAAGGCACAGTATGGAACATCAGTCTAAAAAACAGGTATTTCAAGTGTCATATATAGAATATGGAGAGCATGTAGTGGGTACTTTTGCAAAATGGATGCTAAAAGACATGGTTGTCTTGAGAGACATATTAGAACAGAGGTCCCCAACCTTTTGGGCACCAGAGACTGGTTCCATGGAGAAAGTTTTTTCCATGGACCGGAGGGTATATGGTTTTGTGTGCTGCTTGCATCCTGCGGCTTTGCTTGTTTGTGTGGATAAGTTGTTGGAATGCTGTGGCCCGGTACTGGTCCACGGACCGGGGGTTGGGGACCCCTATATTAGAATGTTCCCTGTCATCCCTCTCTTTCCATAGAACAATTCTTTCCAATTTCTGCCTTTTTTATAGGAAGGTGAGCAGAGTTCCAAACAAATACAGAATTGCAGCTATTCATCATTTTATTATGTGAAAATCTTACGAGGGATCTTTGGGATCAAGGAATTTCTGGAAATAAAGCTTCTCCTGAAAATCTATACACTGCTCTACAATTAAAAAAATCAAGAGGGCAGAAAACCTGGGTCAAGGAAGGTATGTGCAGGATATAATAATTTTAAATAGTGAGGTTTATTGAAGTTAACAAACAATTTTAGAGGATATAAATAATTTTGTTGTGTACATTCATTATTGAATGAAAAGTCAAATTTGAGTTAGAGGTTAGTGAAAATAAACTTATAATTTTTTGCCAAGTTCAGAGACCCCCTGAAAGCTATCTATGAACTATGGATCCCTGTGGTATAGATTTTTATATTATCTGTATATTATTAAACTATTGTTTTCAAATATCCAGTGAATAATACATAAATTAATTATGCTGGTTTTGCACAAGGGTTTAACATTAATTATAGTTATCAGTTCATGATTTCAGAGACCCTTTTTGTTTTTTTCTTGTTTTTAAATTTAAAAAGTGAATAAAGTGATAATGCTAAAAAAATGCTTCTAATAGCATGCAACTTGATTAGCTTATACTGTGAGACCAAGAAATACCAAGACTAAAAATTGCAAAGTATAACAGGAAATGCAGATAAGCTCTCAGCTGACATAATGAAGCCAAATGAACAATTTAATATTCAAATCAAAGAATTTCTTAATTGTAATCTCTGAGAGCTGAGAGAGAGAAGAAGCATAAAAATAAATATATGATTATTGATTTGCATTTCTAGCAACTGGCATAATTTTAACAGTCATCAACTATCTAAGTAGGAATTGGTATGAATCAGATCTGCAAGATGCAAGAGGGCTCCTGTTTGGTCTAGAATTTGGCAATAGGTTGAATCTTCAAGTATGGCTGTAGCTGAAGGAATGGCACTTCAGCCATTCAGAAGAAAGCTAAGAAACAAGCTGTCATGGTTCCGATAGATGAAACTCATCAAAAGAACTTCAAGGCAAGAATTCTTCCTCAAAGAACATTTTATTCAGGAAACAAAGTACCGGCACTACATAGTTGAACCCAAAACTACATTCCCTTCCCCCCAGATACAAAGTAGCAAATTTCAATTCCCTCCCCCATGAAGCAGTCATTAATCACATTCTCCAATTAGCCTGAAGCGTGGGCTTTCTCCCCAGCTCCTCAGCCCACCAAAACGTTATGAATTTGTGTCCTTGAGTTCCCATGGAACAGCATTATTATTATGGCTAGCTGAGCTCAAGCATTCACCCCAACCCCCCTCCTACACCTGATTTCTAAATAGACAAAAAAGCATGTTAAAAGCAAAGCAAAAATGGTTGCAATTTCCATCAGTTTGTCAGAGCAGGAACATCCATTGTTACAGCATTGACACAAGCTCTATTAAGTGAAATGGATTCTACAAAAACAGGAGAACATATTGTTGAAAGAAAACTCTTCATCAGGTTCCAGTCCAAGCTGGGAATAAACAAAATGGAGACTGCTTTAGAAAGAAGGTTGTAGTTTATTGAAGAGCAAAGCCAGACAGAAGCGTGGCTCTGGGAAAGCTGACCACATGTTGCTGGGAGTGGTGGGTTTTTATATCTTCTGGGGCTCTTGAAGTTGTTTCCTGTTCCTGTTTGAGGCTTTGTATTTCCTGTGTCACATACTTTGACCTGAGTCTGAGTGTGCCCTTTTGGTATTGGTGGGTTAATCCTATTATGTCCTCAAAGGTCATATCTTTTAGAGTTTGGGTGGGGTATGTAGATTTTAGAGGTCTTTGTCTTCCTAATATCATAGCTTCTAGCTTCCTGGCCCCAATCTTCCTGAATGGATTATTGAATTTGCATTTCTAAAAGCTGGTCTCTGCCTAGTTTCTGCTTGAGGCTATTAAGAAAACTGGGCTTGCTTTTCTGCCTTTAGGATCTTCTCAATTATTCCTTTGGATAAATATATTCTGCCTTTTTAATATTTCCCAAAATATTTCTTTCTCTGGATTCTTCCCACAGTATCTTGTGCAGCATTCTGTTTCCATAAGGTCTAAGTGGATGGCTATTAGCCAATGTTTTGGCAACTTTTAGAGGTGCGGACTTCAACTCCCAGAATTCCCCAGTCAGTTGGGCAAGGACTGAACAGCATGGATATTTATGTGCTAATCCAACCATGAGTTCTATGGAAAAATAAACAACTTCTTTTTCCCTAAAAGAGTATGAAACAAGAACAAATTAGAGCAAAATAACTAACACAGATATGTAAAAAGTTCATAGAATAGTGACTTGCAGTGTAAACTTTTGGTTTATAAAAATAAAAGCTTTATTTCTATAAGATCTATATAATAATGTATATGGAACTAGAAAGGAACCAGTTCCGTTTTTTAGAATCTTGGAATCCGCTAGCAAGAGGAGCTTGAGTCTGTTGGGGGAAGAGAGTAGTAGAAGGTTGCTATTAGGTCACTGAAGGAGTGATTCAATACATATTCCTCTTTCCAGGTATATTTCAATTTCTTGTCATCCTTATTCCAAGATTGAAAATTACTTTTGTTCAGTCTACTCATTAACTGATGCCCAGGGTTCTTAGAGATACTTGCAGAATAAGATTATGATCCACATCAACCTTTTTGGCCTGAGGGAGCACACCCTACAGTAATTTGTGCTGCAAAGGAAATATGCTGAGTGAAAGGCCACATTGTGGAAGCATAAGATTTTCATGGAAAAATTTAAAAAGAAGCTATGTGGATCTACAACTTCCATTATTTAGATCTAGACCACCCATTGAATGTACCAACTATAAATAATGGGAAATATAGCCCAACAATTTTGGGAGGGACCAAGTTTAGGAACGCTGGTTTAGACAATAAGTTTCAACATCAGCTGGAAAATAAATTCCTGCTTATATCAATTGTGGAAATATGATGCATTTTCTCTACTGTTTAAACATTTTGAACACCAGAGTACAAACTCTACAAGGTCATTCTCTGTATACACTATTCATTCACTTTCCCCCCATGCAATTATGTTTTCATGAAACAGACACTTCTCAATGTGGCAGTTCCTTGCGCAGAAATGAGTTCTGTGACCCTGAATTGAGAATGGTGTTTACATATGAGGTTTATAGAATTGACTTGAGTGACTCTTCCTGACACGGAGCTGGCCCCTAAAAGCTGACAGCAGTCCATTTAACATGCTTGTAATATATTTGGAATGGCCATTGATTTTTACTCTAGCACTTAATATCTGACAGTATATTATCTTAGGCAAACCTGCCAAAAGCAATCCAAAGTGCAGATGACAGAAAGGAGATAACCGTTAAGCCATTTTACATTCTATGAAACTGTTCTACTGATTTGCTCTAAATAACATACTCAGTTTCTTTATGTATTTGAAATAGGAGAAAAATCTGTTTTTAGATAGGTGATTTCCTTCCTTCCTCCCTCCCTCTCTGCCTGTTCCTTTCCTTCAAGGATCTTCGGATAGTACATTTAACTTTAATAATACTACGACCTATGCCAAACTTAAGGACAGATAATGTGTTATCTCACTGTGTAGAAAAGACCAGAAAATTAGCTCCAAATGAAGACTAGAAACTGTACTTTATTGAGATAGGCAATAATAATAAAATCCTGCAAGCTTGGTTGTGCTTTATTTTCCATCCTTCTTATACTTTAATGAATCTTGCCTGAGCTGCTTCTGAATACCATCATACTTCCTGGGACTTAAAGAATGTTATTGCAGTCTTGTCAAGGTTATCTCCCTTTCTCTCTACAGAGCAAGAGCTTTGCTGGAATTTTCTAATGAGTTTTATGGATGAGTAAGGATTCAAATCCACTTCTTTTCTAATCCAGGGTAGGAAACCANNNNTCAATCTTTCCCTGGAGGATTAAATGGAGTATGCCGTATTTTTCTGGGTGTCGCATCACATGTCCGAAATATTCTAATTTTCGTTTTTTAATTGTTTTGATGATTTCCCTTGGCTTTCCCAGGCGGCTTATCACCTCCTCATTTCTGATCTTGTCAACCCAGCTTATATGTAACAGCCGCCTGTAAATCCACATTTCAAATGCTTCTAGTCTCTTCAGGTGGCCTTCTGTCAGAGACCAACTCTCTATTCCATAGAGCAGGATAGAAAAAATATAGCATCTGACAAGCCTGATTTTCAATCTTAGGCTTATGTTGTGACTGCAGAAGACCTTTTTCATTTTGAAGAATGCTGTTCGGGCTTTTTCTATCCTTGTCTTTACTTCAACGGTCATGTCCCAGCTTTCATGTAAATTAAAACCGAGGTGTGTGATTCTTTCAACTTTTTCTAGTGGTATTCCTTCTGAATTTATCGGTGGTAAATTAACAGGTTGTTTGCTGACAACCATGGTCTTGGTTTTTGAGGTGTTAAGCTTCAAGCCGTATTTTTCAGATGTTTCTGTGACTCTGTTGATGAGGAGCTGAAGGTCTTCATGCTTACTGGCAAGCAGAACTGTATCGTCAGCATATTTTAAGTTGTTGATCCAAACACCGTTTACTTTGATGTTCTCCAGTGCCTTGTTGAAGATTGACTCAGAGTAGATATTGAACAACAGTGGAGACAGAATACATCCCTGTCTGACCCCTCTTCTTATTTCTGCATCAGCTGAGTATTTTTGGCCTAATCTCACATTTGCTACCTGATACCAATACAGATTCTTTATTATTTGGATTTCTTTGTCATCTAGTCCCCCTTGTTTCAGGATTTCTAATAGTTTGTTGTGTCTTATTTTATCAAAAGCTGTTTCGAAATCAATGAAGCACATGTAAACACTGTGATTGACATCTCTAAATGCTTTTGTAGTGTTGGATAGTGTTGTGTGTTTTCCCAGTTTCATATAGGCTTCTCAAATTCCACATACCAATTCATAATTTTGGGTTTATCATGCTTCTAGTGGACCGGGAGATTCTTAGCACCCCTGCCCCATTTAAGGGGCGCCCGTACTCGGGGCCATTGTTAGGTTTTGCCACCATTAACATGATTTTCCTGGGAAATATATAGTGTAGTAATCTTCCCTTTGCTTTCTACACCGCTGTGCACACGCTGTTCAAGTGGCTGCCACCACACCGTGTGTTGTTCTTCTGAATCCGTTCCAACCAATATGGTCTCCACCTTCAGTCGATACTGGGGAGCCAGCTGCCACTCACCAGGCCTGTTGGTCCATGGGAGGTATTTGATTCCCTCCAACCTGCCATTATAGTATAAAAGCCATAATGGGTAGGGCCCCTCAATCTGCCACCGAGGACACGCTCTGTGGGGGTTCCAGGCTCCCCCTAAGAGATAAAGGCCACAGTCCAAGGTAATTCTGCTCTTTGTATGCTGGTAGTTTTCTGTAAGCCATCACAACGATCAACAATTTTTGATTTAGGATCATACGAAATGAGCTTATTTTTAAGCCTGATTCTAGATTGTTGATCTAAAAGTGTATGTTGAAGAATATTAAATCATAGCTAGGCTGAAACCAAGAAATCAAAATGGCAGAACATTCTTTATAGAATTGTGAAGAATTGATCTTGAGCAGATTACTGTTCATATATTGAGAGATGCAGAAACTGACCTCTTGAGGTTTTTGCAGCCTACTCTTATTCTGAATTAATAGAAAGTAATTCTATGGGAGAGCAGGACTTTCTTCCTCTTGAATATAAGAATAAAGGGATTGAAACTTTTGATTTTCCAGTTAAATGTTATATTTTAATTATCGATGTAGCAAGAAGATACTTGGTTTTATTCTTAGGGTCATGGAATCATTGCAGTTTTTCAGGTCTGCATGGTCCATGGGTAAAACAGAGTTTTCTATGCAATGTAGCCTAACTAGCATTCAGTTGCCAAAAGATTTGGTTGATATCCCTACAGAGTTCACTGGAATAGCACAATAAATGCTCCATTAGCAAATGCTGTACAGATATATACCATCCTGGAGTATGGTGTCTATTTGTTGTAGCTGACAGTCAGAGACCAGCAACTCTGTCTTTGGTTGATGTTAGACACATATAGAATGTTAAGAGCATGTCATGAAAAGGTCACAAAATATATCTACTAGAAAATTTGAGGATTCACAAAATACCTTATCTTGCTAAGTACAACCTGTCACAAAACATCTATTTACTAGATGGCAAATTGATGTAGATGTCTCCTGCCATCTTATCTGGCACCCAAATTAGTTGAGGCCTGACCCTTTATTTTTATTTTTTTCTGAGTCAATGTGTAATTTTTCCAAATTAACCTCTGCATTGCTGCCATTCACCATATTGATTATGCTTAGGTATTCCTTGCAAAAACAAACAAAAAATAAAGAAGCCAGAGTCCTTTGCCTTGCAGCATGCCCGTCTTTTAAATAAATGTTTTAAAAGTCCATTGAGGCAAGGTATCTATTAGGCACTTTTAAGGTTTGGTAAAGATTTCCCCTGCTCAGTCGTGTCTGACTCTAGGGGGGCAATGCTCATCTCCATTTCCTAACCATTGTCCATTTCCTAAGCGTTGTCTGAGGACACTTCTATGATCATGTGGCTGACATAATTATATGCCAAGGTGCACGGAATACTGTTACCTTCCCACCAAAATGGTACCTATTTATGTGTTTGCATTTGCATGCTTTTGAACTGCTAGGTTGCCTGGTTGCCTTGTATAAATCTTCAAAGGCACAAATTAGGGGACCCAACCAGAGATAGATTCAATTTCCTATATCTAATCCCAGAACAGCAAAAAAAAATGATAATATAAGACGGGTAATATGCCTCCATCAAACACATTGCTTATTTTGCTGCTGTTCTGGCTATATAAATCTTCTGATTAATTTTCCAGAAGTATAGAATCCATCACAGATCTAGTGCTGGAGACACAGCTAGGGAGGAATATTAGCCATCATTAGGAATCTTTGTGGAATTTATTTCCTTATGAATTGATCAGAAAAATCACTCAGAAGATCGTAGTGCTTTAAAATACTCTAATGTGCACGTGCACGCACACATACACAAATACACATTTTGTGAAGTATTGCTTTTAAATCTATTGGAAGTTTTGTGCAGATTTTATAAATTTAAAAATTAAGGCAGAAATGAGAAGACAACATATGTTTGGGAATAAATGTATCTAAAATAAATTGATATCAAATACAAAATAATGTATTAATCCCCCGTTATTATGTAATAGTACAAGAAAAATACACAAAAACATCTGCAGTTAATAAAACAATGAATAGACATGTATCACATGTGAAATAAAGTTGATTTTCTTTAAATAACCTAGTTTTAATATGCCACTATATTATTTTTATTTTGCTGCAAAAGTTTTGAC
>NW_015387398.1:0-2741 GCF_001527695.2 Protobothrops mucrosquamatus
TGTATATGTATGTAAGATATGTGGACAATGCAATATAGGAGATATATTAAATTAAGATAAAACCATAATAAAATCACCATAATAAGGTCTATGGAGTATAGACTACCTCCATGATGGTATACCCTGGGCAACGTTCTGTCTTAAGTGGCTAAAAGTCTATACGCACAGTGACCGAATTGGATATTGCATCACTCACAGTAAAAAACTACAGAAGCTGCAATTAGACTACTACAGTTCTATTAAGAACTCACTGACAAAAGATACTGGACCCCAGATCCATATTTTGCAACTAAACTATTGTCTTAAAACATTTGTTTAAAGAAGAATCCAGGATGTCAGCAGTGTGAAATCTTTTAGAAATGTACATGCTAATTAAACACAACACACACCGAACATAGTCCTAGAAATATTTCACCTTATTACATTCAAGATGGCAGTGTGGATGAGCGATTAGGCCACAAACATTTTGTCTGGATGACCTTCCTTCAGCCACGTCTGTTAAATCTAACTGAAATGGGTGGCTTTCAGGATTTACTTTACTAATTAATCAGGCAAGGTCTCTCTGAAAACTTTGGAAGCTACATGGATTGCGAATAGAAATGTTCCACTGGCAGGACCTCCACTGGCCTAGTTCTGTGGAATAAGGCAACAATAGGGAGGAATTCATTGTTATAAACCATGAACATCTGGTATGCATTTGGAATAAGGCCACAGGGAGATTTGCAGCAGAGATCTCTTCAGTATTGCAAATATTTGGAAACGAGCATGTTCCACTGAGTTAGCCATTAGGTACTTAGTTATATTATACATGAAGCAAGCCAGAACTAAGCTTAGCTCACCCAAAGGAAAGCCATGTTGGGAATCACATATGTACAGATGTCTCCTTTGGAGGCAGGGCCATAGGCAGCACACTCTCTGTATACAAGAAGCATGATTTGATATCCGGCTTGTTCTTTCTTTATTAGAAGGGCACTGTGAATTTGATATGGAGAGAAGCAAAACAGAAAGTAAACCATGTTGTTGTAAACTGCCCAGAATCACTTTCCTTTAGATACATGGCTGAATGAATGAATGAATGAATGAATGAATGAATGAATGAATGAATGAATGAATGAGTGAATGAATGAATGAGTGAATGAATGAATGCTCTCTGAGTTTGATTTTCTTCTAGATGTTTCATTACCCAAACTAGTTAATAAACAAACAAACAAATATGCCATTAGCTGAAATATACACCTTAACCCTGATTTTGAATAAGTGGACTGACAATAAGATCTGCTTGAAATTTAATTCAGACGGATAGACAGACAGAGAGACAGACAGACAGACAGACAGACAGACGACAGAGATAGATATGAGGACAAATCATAGATCAATAACAAAATAATAGAGTTGTAAGGGATCTTGGAGGTCTTCTTAGTCCAAACCCCTGCTCGAGTAGGAGATCCCATACCATTTCAGACAAATGGGGTTGTCCAGTCTCTTCTTAAAAACCTCTAGTGATGGAACAGGGACAGCTTCTGAAGGCAAACCATTCCACTGATTAATTGTTCTAACTGTCAGGAAATTTCTCTTAGTTCTAGTTGGTTCTCTCCTTGATTAGTTTCCATCCATTGCTTCTTGTCTTGCCTTCAGGTGCTTTGGAGAATAGGTTGACCCCCTCTTCTTCATGGCAACTCCTGAGATATTGGAACACTGCTATCATGTCCCTCCTAGTCCTTCTTTTCATTAAGCCAGACCATTAAGCAAGGATTGACACATGGCCTGTCTTACCTTGCTGTGAGTGGTATCAACAAGCACCTGGTTTGTTGATGGGAACAGGAGACAACATCTTTTAAGGACAGGCTAAAAGATCTAAGACTAAAGCCAACACAATCTACTCCTTCCCAAATGCTAGTTATTCTGAAGTAAACAGCTGAAACCACATACTCTTCTTTACCACATAGACACAGAAGTAACCCTGTCAGAAAGAATGGGGGAAATCTGATTGGATGAACATCTGCATAATTTATATTATAATGAACATATCTTTGAGTAAAGATATGCCAAAATCCCCATTTTTGTTAAGAGTAGTGTCATAAAAAGGGCCCAGATAGGTGACAAGAACTAGTTAATCTTGGCTAATTAGGCACAATAGGGTCAGGAGTCGTCCCTGGGTGGGGTCCATCAGCATATGCCAGTTCAGGGGGAGACTAAATTGGGAATTTGAAAAACATCTCAAAGGAAACAAAGGCCAACTATTTTCAACTACTTGTTTTATGTTTCTCTGTTATGTCAGGAAAGAAAGAGGAGGGAGGAAGGAAGGAAGGAAGGAAAGAAGAATTTCCAATGTTCCTTACTAGCTTCCCAGAAGGAAGCCAACAGGAAGTCAAAAGTCAATCAACTTTCACTGCTCTTTTACTCACCCATGGTCATCCTGTTTCTCTGTTTAGGTAAGAAAATATCTCTGGAATGGTGAGGGACACACTTTGCCTTGTTGTTGTTAGTTGCTAGTCTGACCCATCGCGACCCCATGGACAATCTTCCTCCAGGACTTCCTGTGCTCTACCATCTTCTGGAGTCCATTTAAGCTCATGCCTACTGCTTCAGTGACTCCATCCAGCCACCTCATTCTCTGTCGTCCCCTTCTTCTATTGCCCTCAATCTTTCCCAGCATTAGGCTCTTCTCCAGTGAGTCCTTCCTTCTCATTAGGTGGCCAAAGTACTTGAGTTTCAACTTCAGGATCTGGCCTTCTAAAGAG
>NW_015387398.1:6398-12582 GCF_001527695.2 Protobothrops mucrosquamatus
TAGTAAAGTTGGAAGGGACCTTGAAGGTCATCTAGTCCAACCCCCTGCTCAGGCAGGAAACCCTATACCATTTCGGACAAATGGCTGTCCAGTCTCTTCTTAAAAACTTCCAGTGTTGGAGCATTCACCGCTTCTGGAGGCAGGTTGTTCCACTGGTTAATTGTTCTCACTGTCAGGAAGTTTCTCCTTAGTTCTAGATATATAGATGACACCTTTGTCATAATAAAAAAGGACCAACTAGAGAACACACATGAAACCAGCAACAATATTTCAAAGGAATAAAATTCACAAGGGAAGAAGAAAATGAGAACACACTAACCTTCCTAGATATCCTCATCAGCAGAGCCAGTGATGGCGAATTAGAAACACAAGTCTATTGTAAAACTACCCACATCTATCAAGTGTTCCACTTCCAAAATAACAACTCCACCTCCCACAAGAGAAGCTGTATAAGAACATTATTTATGTGAGCACAAACACGCTGCAGCTACCATGAACATCAGAAAAAGGAAGCAGATCATCTGTTCAACATGTTCCAATAAAAAAGATTTGAAGGAAAATGAGATCCATCAGAGGAGAAAATTTGGAGGCTATGCAAAGTTTTGAGAGTTTCAGGTTGCCTAATCTTCAATTAAAATCTTTATTTGAATTTCACTATGTCTATGGAGATTCTCAATCATCCAGATCATGGTTGACTTTCTAGACTTTCTGGGTTTTTTTCCTTGAAAACATTACAATTCTCACCCAAGAAGCTTCTTCAATTGGATGATAAGCGAAGCATTTTCAAAGAAAAAAACCATAAAGGTCCAGTTGCCTTTTGGAAAAGCACCTCTGAAGTCCAATACTTTCCAAAACTTGTAGCGACATTATTGTTAATTGGAATTCCTTTTCAGCTGATGCATACAGATCTCTTAACTTGGATCTTTGAAGCTACAGAAAACATATTCGGGCAGCAAGGGATGGATAGACGATTGTCCTGAGCAAATGATCAGTAATCAGTATTAAAAATGGTGGGTTATATGAACAAGCAGACTGATCGGCTGGAAAGCTATTTCTTATGTTCCTTATTCAGAGAGTAACCCTTATACAATCAGATCCCAGTTGGACTAAATCCTGGCTCATGAAAATAACCTGAAAAAATTGGAGCTTCTCTCCTTCCCTTCTCTCCCCTCCTGTCACCAACCTACAACCCAACCTGCCAAATGCAATATTAGTATCTTGGCCAGGATAACAGGGGCACTGGAGTACTTACACCAGCTATTTCAGCAGCCTGACAAGGGATCCTGTTAATTGGCTACATCTGTTCTGGGAATCTGTCTGCCCCAACTTGGCGGACATAACATAGAATATTTATGTTTCAACAAAGACTTGATTGAGAGAACCAGGTTTCTCACTAATTTTAATCAACGAGCTGGTTCTATTATCTATTTTTGATAGTAAGTGAGAAACTTATTAATAGTCAGGAAGTGTGAAAAAAAGGCTCTGAGGTTTGCTTCAGGCTGAGCAGATTACAAGAATGTTGCAGGCAAATCTCTCACTCCTCAAAATTCTTGAAATTAAAGCAGATAGTCTTCCTTCCTTCCTTCCTTCCTTCCTTCCTTCCTTCCTTCCTTCCTTCCTTCCTTCCTTCCTTCCTTCCTTCCTTCCTTCCTTCCTCCTTCCTTTCTTCCTTCCTCCAAACTATTCCAGGGTTGCTGATAATGGCTTACAAAAACAATGAAATCTAACAAAAGTTTTCCAGCATAATGCTAATAACTATACCAAATGTAGTAAATTGAACCTATAGAAAGAGTTAAAGCCAAATCGATGTGACTAAAATACAGATTTTTATTTTTTTTTAAGAACACAGAAGGCACTATACTGAAAAGATGGTGGGTTTCCCATGGATGGGCATTTTAAAGCTGGTCATTTTCTCCCCGGAATAGCTTTTCAGCTTGAACGTCTGATTTGGTGGAGTGGGGTCATGGAGACAATGACATTGCCTAATGAGGAGATCTGGAAGATGCCAACTCTGACAGTTCTGGATTGAGCAGAGAGAAATGAAGACAGACAGTCTCACAAATAACCTGGCCCTGTGCCATGCAGGGCTTTACAAAGAGTCTTAAGAAAATAAAGGACAAACCTGAAAAAAGGGCAAATCTGAAAGAGGTTCCTCAAGATAAGGAAAAATGATTTATGTTTATAACTTTGCTTTACATAGGAAAGTTCAAGAGCAAAACCAAGAAAATAAATAATTACGTTAAATAAATCTAAAGTTTTATAATAATAATGGACCGTATAGGTATGGTCACTGTAATTATAGGTTATAAGAAGTATCTGGATTTGCCCCTGGAAACTGTTTGGAAGCTAGGGCAGGTCACAAAACAGAGGTGAGATATAGTCACTTTGCCCTGATCTTAGGACTGAGAAAAAGAGTTAAGAAGAAGGTGACCTACAGTATATATAATACCTGATTTATCATTTTGCCCAGGCAAATCGCTTAATTTGCCTTAGTTTTCTGCCTGTCAGATTGGAGCCATAGTGGCCATCATCACAAGGCTGTTGAGGAGATGGATGAGTAGAACATTGCAGCAGATCATGTTTCAGAGGGAAATAAATCATCTAAATCAGAAGGGTCCAACCTTGTCACTTTAAGACTTGTGGATTTCAACTCTCAAATTTTCATAGTAAGTAAAGTAAAGTAATTCATGTAAATATTGAAGGGACCATTGTTTACCTTATTTGCATTTTTTTTTAAATCTTAAAGATTCTGGGTGGTATGCAGTGGTGGGATTCAAATATGTGAACAACCGGTTCTCTGTGTGGATGCCGCTTCTAGAAGTCCATTCTGGGCCTGGGCAACAAAAAATTAGCTACCGGTTCTGCCAAAGTGGTGCGAACTGGCTGAATCCCACCACTGGTGGTATGCAATACAATAAAATCATCAAAATATCTATTGGAGGTTTCCACAGAATAGAGCTCTTTCCTTAAAAATGTTATAAGCAATGTTTCACAATTGCACTACATGTGCTTTACCATTTGCATACATGCACTTGATGTGATGATGGCACACCATTGGTGATGACCCAATGCCAATCTCATCATTTGCACTCCTTGACCTCCCCTGAGAATAATATTTAATGGACACCCATTTAATTAATGGATTAATGAATATTCATTTAGTTAATAGACACCCACAGTTTTCTCAAGCCAAAGACCTGCCACCGAGGTAGAATTTGATGTGAAATGCACATCTCCTATCAAAATGGCCATTACTAATTGGGACCACAGTACGCAAAATAGCATGTCAGCAAAGACTGATTGATGTTCAGGATGGCGTATGAAGCGTGTCATTTGCAGGAGATTCCATACTTTGTCCACTCTGTGTTTGGGCTGGAGGCTTCATTTGAATTACCAGGGAAAAGGGTACATTTCAAACACAAACAATGGTTTTTCCAACAACAATAGAAGAAAGGAAACTTCAAGGAAAGCCATTTTGCTGAAGGCAGCCTTCATCTCAAATATTAAGGCTAAAGCAGACCCAAGCCATGTCTCTGATGCTATATGGAAACTTTGAATGGGCAAAATTAATCAGGAGTGGAGTTGTTGACTTAGAGACAACATTAATGGTTTTGGTTGCATCAGGGTATTGTTTTTCCAGGGTCAGTGATTGCTGTTTTTTAATTGCACTGTTAAAAACAGAAATGGAAAATTTGTTGGCTTTTATTTTTAATTAATCAAAAACATTTTTATTGAACTTGACTTAGGGCTGATCTGTTGGCTCTTTTTTTTAACCCGCTCTGACATAAAGATTAATCAGTGAGTATTCTTTCATCCCTGAAGAAATTGAAATTTGGTGAGCTGAATTAATTATGAAAATTAAGAAGGAAGAAAAAAAAAACCCCTTCACACTGCCTCTGAGTTATTTATTTATTTTCAGGACTTAATCTGTCATCTTAGCACCAGCTGCTGCAGTGCTAGTGAGATAAAGCTGATATCACAATTTTAGAAATGAGTTAACCAGCCACAGATGTCAATCTCCCGTGTACTTCTTGGCAAGAATGATTAATTTAAGACATCAGGATTTGTCTCTGTGTGTAAAGAGCCACCCTCCCCCCCCATGCTGCAATAGATCAGCTCAAGCCATGACAGTTCTTACTGACATTACTTTTTATGTGCAAAATTGTGGACGAGCTGGTATGAAAAAAAATAAAACAATATAGAGTCGGTGAAGTATTTGTTTATATAAAAAAAGTTTATATGGCCACCCAACTCTCTCAGAGTGACTCCGGATGGCTTACAGAAATAAAACTCCAAATACAAAATCCAATAAACCTCTACCCATCCACCCCCACCCGATAACAACAATCAAACCAACTACTTCAGACATGTCAAACACAAGGCACGCGGGCCAGATGGGGCCTGTGGAGTGGTTTCATGTGGCCCACGAAGCCATCCTGGAAACAGTGAGGGAACGGCCCCCGCTGCCTTGGTCCTGGCCCAGGCCAGCCAGGAGCCAATGTACAATTTTGTGGTGGCCATCTATGCTGAAACGCATTCAGTCTTAGCTCCACAAGGCCGTCTGGAAACAACAAGGAACCAGCCCCTGCCGCGTTCGCCCCACCCCCTGGGTGCATACTGGGGAGATGTCACCCTTTGTGAGGAATGAAGAAATGGATCATGCCTTGGTGCTTGCCCCAGTCCCACCCCCTTTTGCCAGAGACCCTCAGATCTGTCCCACTCCTGCCCAGGCCCCCACAGGCACCCTTGACACGAACGATATAGAGCTGGCCATGCCCACCCAGTATGCCACACCCACTCCACCACGCCCACCCAGTAGGCCGCACCCACCCTGGCCACACCAACCCGGCCCCCCGAGGGCAACTGCAATGCTGATGCGGCCCTCAATGAAATTGAGTTTGACACCCCTGAACTACTTGATTGCCCATATCACTGTGGGGGCTCCAGGTTTGTTGGCAAAACCTTTTGAAAGAGTTGTCAGACTGAGGGCCAATCTTATTTCTGCAGGGATGATGTTTCATGGAGAGGGAGCCACCATGGAGAAGACCCTTCTCATTGGTCCCACCAGATAGCAATAGCACTTAGACTTATATACTGCTTCACAGTGCTTTACAGCTCTCTCTAAGTGGTTTACAGAGTCAGCATATTGCCCCCCCCCAACAATTTGGGTCCCCATTTTACCAACCTCAAAAGGATGGAAGGCTGAGTCAACCTTGAGCTGGTCAGGACTGAACTCTTGGCAGTGGGCAGAATTAGCCTGCAATACTACATTCTAACCATTGCGCCATTATGGCTCCTTAAGGATGTACCTTTGTAAGCGAGGGGACCTGTCACACCCCCTGCCTCTTCAGCCTGGTGATTGGGATGAAGATAACTAAGAAAATGGTCCTTCAAATAACCTGTTCTCAGGCCATGTAGGGCTTTAAAAATGACAACCAGCACCTTGAGTTGGAACTGGGCAGCCAACGAAGCTCCTGAAATAGAAATGACACGTGCAAATCTAGACTTGCACAAAATCATGTGGGCTGCTGCATTTTGAAACAACTGAAGCTTTCAGATAGTTGTCAAGGGTAGCACCATGTAAAGTGCATTGCAGTAGTCAAGACAGGAGATGACTAGGGCATGGGTGACTGTGAATAGGGATTGTTGGTTTAGAAAAGGGCATAACTGATGCACAACTTCTAGTTGTGCAAAGGTCTTCCTGGCCATGACTGCCATCTGCTCCTCGTAGGGTTTCCGCTTCTTGGATTTTTCAGCTACAAGGAAGTTGAACAAATGTTGAATAAGGCCTTGTTGATAAGCTATAAAATATCACTTTTTGCCCTGGAATGAGGTGGGCAAAGGAACTCAAAGTCTAAAGTATGCCTTTATGTTTAATTACTAGGATAGGTAATAGTTGATAAGAGTCATTTTGGTCAAGACACCAGGCTAGAAACTGGGAGACTATGAGTTTTAGTCCTGCCTTAGGCACAAAGTCAACTGGGTGAACTTGGGCCAATCGCTTTCTCTCAGCCCTAGGAATGAGACAATGAAATTTTGAAATATTGCCAAGAAAACTGCAGGGACTTGTCCAGGCAGTCACCAGGAATCAACACTGAGTTGAAGGCATGTGAACAACCGGTTCTCTGTGTGGATGCCGCTTCCGGAAGTCCATTCTGGGCCTGGGCAACAAAAGATTAGCTAC
>NW_015387398.1:13757-29720 GCF_001527695.2 Protobothrops mucrosquamatus
TGGTCACGGCCGACAAATGATCTTCTAGTGTCAGCCGTGGATCCAGGAGGACTCCCAGATTGCGCGCCCTCTCTGAGGGGGCCAAAAATTCGCCCCCTATAGACAGCGATGGAACCAACTGACTATGCCGGGGCGCCGGCAGCCA
This sequence comes from Protobothrops mucrosquamatus, assembly GCF_001527695.2. Classification (NCBI taxonomy): domain Eukaryota; kingdom Metazoa; phylum Chordata; class Lepidosauria; order Squamata; family Viperidae; genus Protobothrops; species Protobothrops mucrosquamatus. The sequence goes on from NW_015387398.1 coordinate 13,903, forward strand.
CAGCCACTCGGTCTTGGAAGGGTTGAGTCTGAGTCTGTTCCTTCCCATCCAGACATGTATGAACAGGCACAAATAATGCACATTTATGACACAATGGTATTCTGCCTGCTTTCTTCTGATGTATATCTTATTAAATTCAATGAAACGTGCTGTTGAGTATGGATGGAGAAGTTTGTAGATTGTGGATTGTTCTTAGCCCTTCATTAAGCAGAGACATCACCCTGCTAACAAAAGTACATATAGTCAAGGCCATGGTTTTCCCAGTTGCAATGTATGGCTGTGAAAGTTGGACTATAAGGCTGAGCACAAAAGAATTGAGGCTTTTGAACTATGGTGCTGGAGAAGACTCTTGCGAGTGCCCTGGACTGCAAGGCGACCAAACCAGTCAGTCCTAGAGGAGATCAACCCTGACTGCTCTTTAGAAGGCCAGATCCTGAAGTTGAAACTTAAGTACTTTGGCCACCTAATGAGAAGGAAGGACTCACTGGAGAAGAGCCTAATGCTGGGGAAGATTGAGGGCAATAGAAGAAGGGGACGACAAAGAACGAGGTGGCTGGATGGAGTCACTGAAGCAGTAGGTGTGAGCTTAAATGGACTCCAGAAGATGGTAGAGGACAGGAAGTCCTGGAGGAATGTTGTCCATGGGTCACGATGCGTTGGACACGACTTCGCAACTAACAACCACAACTCAGTAAATCTTTGACCAGAGCCATTCCCTGCTCCTTGATCCAAGGATCTTTGATCTCATAAGCCTAACTAAGGGTGAAGCTGAAGAAGAAAGATCAAAATGACATGGTGTGAATTAGTAGGGGGACCTCTGCTTCAATGAGTGCATTAATACTAATTAGATATTAACAATTAATTAAGATATTAACAAGAGTTGATGCGTTTTGATAGTCTTCTGCCATTCCACTGTGACAATCACATTGCTAAAAATCATTTAGAAAAGCCTGACAACAAGAACTACAGACTACAATAGACCACAGCAAACTCATAACCGTATCAGTTAAAAAGCCAGCAGATACCTTCACCCGATCTGCTAACTTGGTAAGCAATACCATCGGTATGTTTTCTTTGCGGCTTATTGTATTCTGTGAACATTTGTCCACTTCAGTTCAGGGTACGTGCCCAGAAAATGGATTAATTTTGTGGCATGCTGTATACAAATGCTTGCCAGTAATTACATTAATATTTAAAATAGGGGGCAGCTAACATTTTGGAAAGGAAGCTGCAGTGGAGAGGACACTAGGTTAAATACCTGGGAGGACTCACATTGCTATTGCTGTTGTCATTCCTTCCTAGAAATGATGGAAAATATCCTTGATTTTTGGTCAGGGGGTACACCAGGATATACAAAGAAGGGGGATGCAGGGCTGCAATTTCAGGAGGCACTCATTTGTGGACTTCTACTTTAGGATGACATGAGATTCTTCGTTACTTGTTGCCAACAAACTAACAGGAGAAACCTTATGACCAATATTGATGTAATCTATCCCCATAAAGTACCACAAGATGTTTTCTAGCTTCAAAACATCTGAAGAGTTTGTATAATTTTAAAGAATTCTGTCCTGCTCAATTTTTCCTCCCGCAAATATGCGCCAATCAATTTGGCAGAAAATCTGTTTCTTCTTGCCAGACCTGAAGTGTCGTCTTTGGTCAATCTGGTGTGGATGGTTTTGGAGAAGTGCCTGCAGAAGAATGCTGAGAGGTAGCCAGATTGCTGTTTTTCTTTGTTTTCACAATTTCCGTCTTGTTTCTTCTTGTTGCTACAATAGACACCCGGTTAAATATTTAGAAATTTGAGGCATGACACAACTATGATGTGTCTATGTATCAGGGTATACATAGACAACAGATCCTTTGGAGTTTGTAATGAACTAATATTTAATCAAGCGACCATTTTGTTTTTCAAAGAGGGACTGCTTATCCTTGTTAAAGTTACCCTCACAAATAAGCCAGATGTTCTGAAAAGAAGCTTCTGTTTGCATATTAGTTAATTATGAGAATTCGGGCTTCTGTTTCCTAACTGATATTGTTGTTCAACATTAGGAAATTTCTTCTCCATTCGTCGTAGTCTTTATGCGTTTGACATAGCCAAAGACACAAGCTGGTGCTTTGGAAAACTGTAGGAGCACGTGAAAGCAGTGGCTCTTCTGCTCTTTGACCTCCCTCTCACCAGATGTGCACTTGATGTCAAGACAGATAATGTGTCTGGAGGCTGCATTTAGCCATTGTATCCAAAAAGGGCTGAATTTCACTTTAAAGCACGTCATGCTATGGCGAACATGTACAGAAATTTCATAAATAAATAACGTGCTGTTTGCAATAGTGGTGAATATCTGTAGTTTGGGTATAGGATGAGGGTGAAGGTTCATTCTCGGAGCTTGTGGGTTGGTTTCTGATCATTTTGTTGCCAGGCTAGGTAACATCTTCAGCAGAGTTTAGGGCAGTGGTGGTGAACCTATGGCATGTGTGCCAGAGGCGGCACTTGGAGCCCTCTCTGTGGGCACACACACCATCACCCCAGCCTCGCCTCCTCCCATGGCCCCCTCCTCACCAGCAGCCCCCCCAAAGGAGAGTTGCCCCCAGCCGCGGCCCATGCGAAGCAGCGCAGCCAAGGACATGGTAGCCGGGCAGCGGGGACAAGACTCTGCCCTTGTGCCCCATTGCACGCAGATGCTGCTGCGGGGCACGGGCAGAGGGCATGGCCACCATAGTGCTGCTGGGCTGCCTGGGTGATCTGTGGTGGGCTGTGGATATGGTGGGTGGCCCAGCGGGCAGAGTGGAGCAGGGACAGGGGTGGGGGGGCAGTTTTTGGGCACTCAGTCTCTAAAAGGTTTAGGGGATGTCTGTGTCAGTGCTCTTCTACTTATAAGGGCTTCAGGTGTGGGCGTATCAAGTCAGGGTCTTGTGATGGGTCAGGTGAGAGTCATCAGAGAGAGGCTTGTGATGGGTCTTGTGATGGGGAAGTCAGGGTGTGAATTATCAGGGTCTTGTGATGGGAAGATTACATCAAGTCAGTGTCAATGGAAGATGAACTTGTGGGGGGGGGCAAGAGGGGGCTTGCATGGATTGATTGTGGGTTGGTGCTGTTTCTTGTTGGCTGTGTGATTGATTTGGATTCTGTGGAGTTCCTAGGCTGGTTGTAGATCAATGTGTCTGTTGATGATAACTGTACTGTGTAAAAATTTACTCCTTTGTCTCGCTTCCAAATCTATTTCCAATCAGGCAATTTAACTGCCTTAAATCGAGCTAGACCAGGGGTCTTCAGACCTGGCCCTTTTATGACTTGTGGGCTTCAACTCCCAGAATTCCTCAGCCAGGGATGCTGGCTGAGGAATTATGGGAGTTGAAGTCCACAAGTCATAAAAGGGCCAGGTCTGAAGACCCCTGAGCTGGACCTTTCATCTAGCAAGCCAATGTTATCTGCTTTAATACAATGACGATCAAAAGCTACCTGGTCTTTCGGTTTGTTTTGATTAAAGTGGATGAATATTGCGGCCTTCGATAAAACAATATATTCTACCACTGGTTGATGAATCCCCCCTGTAATATTTATTTTGCAAAATGCCTGTTGCCTCAGTATAAACATTTTTTAGAAATACAATATCATTAAAATACAGTGTTTAATAAAACACAGACAACTGAATAAAATAAATAGGGTTTACCATACATTGTATCTTAGTACTGCAAAATCCTGGTGGAAAACAATTTTATTTATCACTTTCTTGAAAGTTAACAAACAGGGGGCCATCCTGAATTTGATGGCGAACTATTCCGAAGGTGTAATGGAAAGAAGAAATAAGCTTGAGGAAGAGGAGGAAGCAACAGATAAAAGAAATCTGAACCCAGGACAGAAATGTAATTTGAGAAAGCATTTCAGACAGAACACTCTTTAGTTTTCACAAAGATAAAGAGAGCGAGTGGGGAAGTCTATTCAGACTTGCCAGATTTTGTTACTGTAACCTAACCATAAAATAGTATCAATATTTATAACATTCTCTGTTCTGATCTACTTTGAAGGGCTGATATCCTGTTCCCTCTCTTTATCTTTGTGAAAACCAAGGAGAGTCCTGTCTGAGACACTTTCTCAAATAACATTTCTGCCTGGGACTCCTAGAGCCCTGGTGACACAGTGGTTAGAATGCAGCATTGCAGGTTAACTCTGCCCACAGCCTGGAGTTCGATCCCAACGGACTCAAGTTTGACTCAGCTTTCCATCCTTCCAAGGTCGGTAAAATGAGGACCCAGATTGTTGGGGGCCATATGTTGATGTTGTAAACTGCCCATAGAGTGCGGTAAAGCACTATATGGCAGTATATAAATCAAAGTGCTATTGGTATTGCTATTATTTTATATGACTGTTGTCTTGATTGTGTCTCTTCCTTCTGTTCCTCAAAGCCATTTCTTTGGTGGAAGCGAGAAACTGACTGGCACCGCACCAGCTTGAATACAAGGGACAAACAGGCAGAAAAAAAGCCCTGGATGATTTTGACACACCATTAACTGCTCTGTGTGTGGAGCTAGTTCGCCCCCTGTGGTTCACCCTGCATACTGCATGAGCGTGAACCGAATGAACTAGCAGTGAAACTAGCACACTGTAAATTAAATAAATAAATTCTTTCTGCCCATTACAAATGTTTCAATTGCGCCTGTCAATTTGACTCCATCATGGTGCCTCTGTGCATAGTCTCTAGTAATATAGGTAGTCCTTGATTTACAACAATTCAGCTAGTGACCGAAGTTATAAAAGCACTGAAAGAAGTGACTTATGACTATTTTTCACACTTATGACTGTTGCAGCACGGTCACGTGATTTACCTTTGGATGCTTGACAACTGACTCATGATGCCTCCAGTGTCCTGGAATCATGTGTTTCTCTTTTGTGACTTTCTGACCAGCAAAGTCAATGGGGAATGTTACCAATTTAAAAGCTGCAGTGATTCACTTGAAAAAAGTGGTGAGAAAAGTCGTAGAAAGGGGCAAAACTCACTTAACAAATTTCTCACTTAGCAACATAAATGTTTGGGCTCAATTGTGGTCATAAGTTAAGGACTACCTGTATCTGAAATATATCTTCCCAGGCTATATCACAGTGATGGCGAACCTTTTAGAGACCGAGTGCCCAAAACTGCTGCCACCCCCGCTCCACCCCCTGCCCCGCCCCTGCCCTGCCCCCCATCCCCTGCTCCACCTGCCCACAGGGCCACTCACCGCCTCCAGGGCCCGCCGCAGATCGCCCAGGCAGCCCAGCAGCGCTATGGTGGTCACGCCCTCTGTCCGTGCCCTGCAGCATCAACTGTGCACAATGGAGTGTGAGCAGTGCTTTTTTTCTAAAAAAAAAAAAAAGGTGCCGGAACTCACACACATCATACAACCTACCTTGCTTACCCTACAAGGTTCCATCCAAAAAAGGTGCCGGAACTCCATTCTGGGCATTCTATGAGAAAAAAAGCCCTGGGTCTGAGGGCAGAGTCTTGTCTACACTGCCTGGCTGCCATGTCCTTGGCTGCGCTGCTCTGCGTGGGCCACGCTCAGGGCCGACTCTCCTTCAGGGGGGCTACTGGAGAGGAGGGGGTCACGGGGGGAGGCGAGGCTGGGGCAACAGCATGTATGCCCACAGAGAGGGCTCCGAGTGCCGCCTCTGGCACCCGTGCCATAGGTTCACCACCACTGCTATATCAAATCCATTAAATGCTTCTACTCTTCTTCATTCATTATAAACATAGAAAATGTCTACTTGAGGTAGCCAAAATGAGCCTGAGAAGCAGTTATGGGGAAGGATGGCAATTCACACATGAAGGCAAATTGTGAATTTTTCACCCAAAATGCACACTGACATTTAATTCTCCTTTGAAATCTCTACTTTTCTGAAATTTGCAAGGCACCTTGCCAATTCAAACAAACAAACAAATCCCTCAAACCTCCACAAACAATATGTTAGGGGAGATCTGCCAAAAACAGCCCTATATTCATGAAAAGGATGAACAAAATGCATAATGGGAAATAAAAATGTACATTAAGCAACACTGGAAACAAAAAAAATGTATTTGCTTAAAGCACATTTATAGTGTGAATTTCTCAAAATTATACTCTGAAGTGCAACAGTCCAAAACTGACAGATTCACAAACATAAGAAATGGAGAGAAACTGAAACTGATATAATTACTTATGTCTCCTATATTGTATAAATGTGTGTGAGAGAGGGAGAGGGAAAATTTTCCCCAGCATAGCTTCAAATCAGCAGCTGAAGCAATATGATATATTTAGAATACATGATGCCATTTTTGTGGTTAATGCAGAAATAATATCATATTAGCACAAATCCCCACTGTGTACCAGACATTCTGTTTATCAAGAAGGCCATTACAAGCCTGCTGTATATTTCAAAATCCTCTAATTAGAGCCTTAAGAAACAATTTGCAACAAAACAATTTATCTCCTTGTGGAATATTCTCATTTAGCTGGAAGTTGGTTTGCTATATTAGCTGCTCTAAAATTGATCCATCTTACCATTAATGTCATATTTATACATTGGGGGCGTTCCTTTCCTTTCCTTTCTCCTCCCCTCTTCTCTCCTCCCTTCCCCTCCTGCCCTCCCCTCCCTTCCCTTCCCCTCCCTTCCCCTTTCCTCCCCTCCTCATAAAAGTTAATGTTGCAAATGATTCAACTATGGATTTATTTATTTTTTTGCAAATACAGATAATCTTCAACTTACAACTGTAATGGAGCTCAGAATTTCCATAGTATGTTATGATGGTTGTAAGCCGAGACACCCATATAACCAATCTGATTTAACAACATTTTGTGTAGGGTCATTAGGAAAATGTAGTGTTCGTAAAGCAAACATAGCAGTCGTTAAACAAACACCTCGATTGTTAGGTGAACCCATTATCCACAAAGGCTGTTTTTTCTTTTCTTTTTGCCAGAAACTGAAAATAAACGCTGGTTTTCTGGCAAAGATATGTTGTAAAACCATGGCTATGTAACCCCAGGACGCTGCAAATGGATATAAAATGCAGTCCAAAATAAATCACGTAACTTTGGGGCAGAAACCGAACTATCAGAACTTCAAAGCGAGGTCATAAGTACCTTTCTGGGGGCTGTTGCAATTTGAAGGGTCACTGAGAGACTGGTTTTAAGTCCACAACTACCTGTATTTCACTATTAAATTCAATACTCAGGATTCACCAACAGTTGAGTCTTATGGAGCTTAGTACTATTTTCCCACGGTCTCAGACATGATTGGACAGAGAGATCATTTGGAATTAATACACTGTGGTTGGAATGAATCAACAGATGACCCCAAATTTGCTTGTTTGAAGTGCATTTTCTATAGATGGGTGGTAAAAAAACTGCATTCAATGAAGAAAAATACTCATCTTTGCTGGAACGGTTGCATTTCTAAGACTCAAGCATATAATTAAAAAGAAAAATGAATAGAGTTCACTCGGCTCAGATAATAATATCTTCAGCTAAATCCAAGCCTTCCGGTAAAACACTCAAAATGCATGCCATTAAACTGCAGGGTTCACTTTTATATTTCACAAATTGGAATGCACTTAATTAAGAACACAAAGTATAATCATGTGGGCACTTAAAATATCTTTTTCTGCAAAAAGAAGACGCATTCAGGGGTCTTGAATCCCATCTACTGTATTTCATATTTACACACGTCCGTACATATATACGTTCCTTTCCAGAGTAAGTAACGTTACGCACAGTGCAGATTTTTTTTAAAGAAACACTAAGCCAAAGAAAGTAAAAATAAAAGAAGGTAGCATTGCTAGAACTAATGAGCATCAACACCATTCACTATACTTCTCCATAACTTTTTATCTTTGCAAATCATCTTTACTTCTCTCACACATCTCTATATTGTTTATACACTGCTTTTTCAAACTTTGCCCTTTTCGTTTTTTTGGTTTTTTTTTATTTACAGGCAATGGCTTACTAAGATCCAAAGAAACATTTTCCATTATATTCAGAAAATGAAGACAATCATTTCCATCAAAGGGTAGGAAGAAGAGAAGCAATAAAAGACAGATATCCCTTGGTATCTCCTACTCCTTTTATCTTAAACTCTGCTCCTTCTGATGAAGGAAGTTCCTCTCTAACTATTCTGAGCAGAGACAAGAGCCATTCAAATGTTTACAAATCCCAAGCAGCTAACAGTCCAAAATGAAAAACAAATTCTAGTAAAGATCACTAAAATGGAAGGTTTCACGCAATTCTAGTCCAAAGCTTGGATAGATATCGTGCCAAGAAGCATGACAGACAAGTGGAGGCATCTTTAAGAAGACCTTTCCTGCTGACTTTCATAGACCAGTCAGATTCACATCAAGATGGGACTTGATCATTGGAGATCTGATGGCGCAATGGTTAGAATGCGGTACTGCAGGCTGACTCACAGCTTACTGCCAGGAGTTTGATTCTGACCAGCTCAAAGGTGACTCATCCTTCTGAGCTTAGTAAAATGAGGATCCAGATTGTTGGGGGCAATACGCTTAGTCTCAGAAAATGTTTGCCAGTATGGAGCCCAGTATATTCCAGCATATTCCAACAACTGTACTTTCCAAGTCCTCTTCAAAGGTAGCTTAAGTAGAACATCATCCAATAGTCTAACAGAACTGTAACCAGGGCATAGCCATCCAGTGTTGATCACAATAGTTTAGAAATCCAATTTCAGAATAACAGAGACCTTGGAGGTCTTGTAGTCCAACACCCTGCACAGGCAGGAAACGCTGTACCATTTCAGACAAGTGGTTATCCAATCTCTTCTTAAAAACCTCCAGTGTTGGAGCACACAAAACATCTGGAGACAAGTTGTTCCACTGATTAATTATTCTGTCATGTAATTTCTCCTTATTGGTTCTCTCTTTGTTTAGTCTCCATCCATTGCTTCTTGTCCTGCCTTCGGGTGTTTTGGAGAAAAGCTTTCAGTCTACCTGTGACAAAAGGAACAAGATCTTTGAGGAAAGAGGTAAGGACTCACTCATGTGATCAGTACTTGTAAATAAAAATAGGTCACAGATTCATTGTAATGATTCAATGATCTTTTCTTTGATGAGCAAATTAAATTTGGGTGAGTCCCAACACTGGAACTTCTACTGGGCAACTTGGAAGTGTGTCATGTTTTCCCCAAAAAACACTCCCTGAATTTGATACCTATTCTTTCCATTAGCTTTTGCAAAACAATGCCCTATTGTGTAAGTCAGTTCCATTCTGAGCTTTCCAGTGCTTAGATGTTTGTCTCTGTAATGCTGAGCTATGTGCTTTGGAATATACAGCTGTCTTTGTTTGGAAGAAACCAAAAATAGCAAGATCTGCTTTTGCAAAGTGGTGTGCTAAATTATTTACATTTCAAAGCCCGCAAAAAGAAATGAGGACAGTATTTCCACAGTTTGCTTGTCTTGACAGATACTCTTTTTTGTCTCATTCTATAAAGCTAATTTAGTCTTCACTTTTCTATATGCCATTTGCCTTCTTTTTCATTGCTATGGTTAGCACACTAGATATTATTACGCAGGCAGTTATATTTGTTTGCATCTTTCCTGCAAAGAGAATGGAGAAATAAATGGATATGCAACATTTTATCATCACCATCAAATGTCTCCCATCTCCCTCAGGGGTATTTTTTAGGTTTGAAAGGTCACTCTGATCAGATGAAGATCTGGATTAACATTGATTTAAAGAGGATCCCAATAATAAAACCACATACAAATTTGGATTATTTGATGGCGCAGTGGTTAGAATGCAGTATTGCAGGCAAATTCTGCCCACAGTCTGGAGTTCGATCTGACTGGCTCAAGGTTGACTTAGCCTTCTAACCTTCCGAGGTCGGTGAAATGAGGACCCAGATTGTTGGTGTGTGTGTGTGTGATATGTTAACTCTGCAAACTGCTCAGAGAGAGCTGCAAAGCATTATGGAGAGTTATATGAGTCTAAGTGCTATTGCTATTATTTGCAAAGTCCAAGGCCAGCCATCATAATCTCAAATCTTCTAAATGTAGGGATACCAACTACCAGAATTGTAGCTGACACATTATCTTGGAATTCAAAATGGTAGACTTTTACCACATTTGGAAGTTCCTAGATAGGGAAAACAAAAAGCCTGCATAGGCAAATCTTTGGGCCAGGCCTCGTTTCAAAGTTGGAGAGTGTGTAGTGGACCATTTCACAAAAGGATAGATGCTGAAGAAGACTGCCTATTCACAAAATGGCTGAAGCATCCAATTTATTTAAAGGGAAGCTGGCATAATTAATCCTGCAACCAGAATGCTTTTTGAGTACTGTAATGAAGTTTATTCACCAAGCGTGTGAGCAGAAATTAAACTACTGCTCTAATCACTGTACTGGGGCCACCAATGATTATTATTTACTAAGGCCGTGTGATTGTATAAGATATATTCGTATACATAAAAGCAAGAAGGTAGAATTTAGGTGCAAAATTTGCAGCTCAGAGGAAACATATGTTCTAACAGTAGTCTATTTCTGGCCCACATAAAATTCCATGAAATGGATGCAGCCATTTTTTTTTTTAAAAAAATTGTCTTTGGGGAAGGTTTGATGAGTACAATAGATTAAACCTTTCAGCTGCTTGAGATACCAACTTTGCCACTTAAAACTCTTCTCTTGACATCATCCACTGTGTTCGCTAACCTATTTGTATAATGTAGGTCTTGAATCAATGGAAGCTGATATAACCCTCATCTAGAGGCTCATATTTTGTTTACAACGTGACGGTTTCCTCTTTTAGTTTTTAATTAAAAGACTTTTATAAATTTAAAGTCAGGCGGTTGGGTGCCAAGAAATTTTAGTGGTACATTGGTGCCCATAATTTTGCCAAGTGTTGCTCCTAGCATATTTTTAAGCACTTAGTCTCTGATCGCACAGAATAACAAAAAGTCTAAAAAGACACACCATTTCCTATATGATGGTTTAATTATGATCATTGTTCCTTTAAGTAAATCGAGATAATCCCCATATTACTTTTCTCCCATCTTATTGTACCCTGTTGTGTTTAGACTGACAAAGTCATCAGTCATAGCTCACTCACCAACTTTTATGATGGATTTCAAATTTGAACTTATGAACTATCCTAGTTTAAAGCCACTGTATTGCACTAATCCTATTCTTATATATCATAGTTACATCTCACCTTGAACCAAAACCTCAGAATAGCATACAGGACATACCATTATTTCAAGTTATCACACAATGTAAATCTATTCAGAATGATTAAGAGATACTTAAGACAGGAGAAAATGGACCAAATGTACTCATGTACCAAGGGCTCTTTAACTTATTGCTGCCTTCATATAAACCCACAGTTTTTTCTCATTTCCTCCCTTCTTCGGGGATAAGATGGCTTTACAGAATAAAAGTTACCAATTTGGGGGCTGGACCAGGGCCAAAAAGACCAAGATCAAGTTTACCCTAGGCCACAGATGTTTGCAGGATAACTAGGTCAGTCATTTTCTCTTAGCTCAAAACTAAAGAGCCGTGTTCATTCAACCTCCTTAATACAGTAGAACAGTATAAGCTTCAGACATCAAGCAAGCAAGGAGAGCAATGGCTCAGCGGTTAAAGACACTAAGCTTGTCAGCTGGAAAGTTCACAGCCCAGGTCTGAGACCAAAGAACTGCACGATGGGGTGAGTTCACATTACCTGCCCCAGCTCCTGCCAACCTAGCAGTTCGAAAGCATGCAAATGTGGGTAGATAAATAGGTACCACTTCAGTGGGAAGGTAACAGCATTCCATGTGCTTCAGCATATAATCATGCTGGCCACATGACCATGGGAATGTCTTCGGACAACTCTGGCTCTCTAGGGCAGGGGTAGGCAACCTCGGCTCTTTTATGACTCATGGACTTCAATTCCCAGAATTAGCTGACTCAGGAATTCTGGGAATTGAAGTCCATGAGCCATAAAAGAGCCAAGGCTGCCTACCCCTGCCCTAGGCTAAGAAACGGAGATGAGCACCACCCCTTAGAGTCGGACTCAACTGGAGCAGGGAAACTTTTACCTTTGAGTGGTTCTTGGTGCTAGCACTGATGATGTTATCAAGTTTGGGTAATGAAAGGTCTGCAAGAAGACAAGCAAGCTCAGAGAGTGCCAAGGAGCCCTCATTTCAACCCTGATCTACAAATTTTCTCCTTTATTGAGATATCCATTTCAACCCTGAGCTACAGACATTCTCCTTTATTGGTACCTTTACATTTATTAAGCAAGCATGGCACCTTTATGTTGTTCATTGAAAGACTTAGAGTCTTTCCAGACTTCCACATGAGCTCAGAAACAAAGGTGTTGCTGCTTTAATAAACACCCTCACTTTAATGAATGGGCCTTTTAAAGTAGCGTGGAAACCTGAAAAAGACTGGGCTCCATCGAAGAACGGCAGATAAGTGCTATGTTTGCAATGAAGTCCAAAGTGCTTCCTTGGAAACATGTCTGTGCTTGACTTAACTTGGGGTGCACAACAGCTGATTCCACAAGCTAACACAACAGGGTGGATTGGCACAACAGTCTAACCGTGGTGAATCCTAAACAAACTTAGCACATGGTCCAAATGCATCTGCTAGGCTAGGTCTTTGAATGTAAAGCAAGACAAAATGCTTACAGCTGTGTTAAAGGAGCCCTGGATTGAGAACACAAACTGTTCCACTTTTAAAATAGTAAGGATTACCTTAAGATTTCTGCTGGCAGTTTGCCACCAAAATGCTCCAGGCTGTGACTTAATCAAAAGGAAATGTCATTTTTAGGCAGGGTGGAGGATGAGCAGGTTAAATGGATTGAATTGCTCAGTGTTTACTTAAACTTTTGAAGTCTACTTCTTTGCATTTTTTCCAACAAAATTTGCAAATGCTTTTTCCAATTTGGCCTTCAGCCTCCTTTATGTCTGCTTTGATTTATTTACATAGGTTTATAATCTACTCTCTCCACAAGCTTTCTGGGTGGGTGCTCACATTTAGACAAGCAGACGGTTAATGTTGTACATTAAGCAAACGTCTAAGCAGAAAATGCCTGGTTTTTATATTTTGCTCATGTCTTTTGAGGAATGTCCACAGGGTGTGGTCAAAAGTCAAGATGGTGCCATCATGATGTGAATGAAGCTTCATCTTTTTTTATACGTGTGTTGCACAAATGACCCAGGATTCGCTATCCATCTTAATTTTTTTTTACCATACTTGCAGACACCCCCACATTTTTACTTTCATTTGTACTTCTATACCCACCGCTACTCTGCCTCTTTTCTTGTAAACACTTGAAATAATAATATTCCATATTATAAATAAATAAAGACTTGAGGGCATACTAACTAGGCTAGAAATTCCAGTCGCTGCAAAAATAGAAAATAACTGTGTCCAGAGAATTGGAAGAAACTATTTAGATCCCTGAATTTAATTCTTTCAATAATTCAGATTAAAACATTCTGGCTGATTTCCTTCCTTCCTGGGTACACTATTACCCTTCCTTTCCCATCCAGTTTTGTGCCATCTACAGTTTTGTGCCATCTTTACATCTTTATTCAAGTCATTAGTGAATATGGAACCAGGCTACCTATGGAACTGTCTTTGTCCCATTACAATGGTCCATTCCACCTGGTCAGGCAGGGAAGGTATGTTGCAAACCTCCTCAGTTAAAGAACTCCAATTGACAGTCTCTAGGAATGCCACTACATTCTCTGCTATTGACACACACACCCCCTGTGGAATATTCTCCCCCTGGAGGTAAGATGCCCCACCCCCTTTTGTGGCCTTCAGAAAAGGAGTCAAAACACGGCTCTGTTTGGCCTTTCACAGGAAGCTCAGAATAGCCTGTGGCCATGGGGCTGGTGGTGCCCTGAGAGGCCTCTCTTTGCCTTTTAATTAATTTTAATAGTGTTTAATCACCCGTGCCTCTTTCTAAATTCTATTTCTTTTAATTTTTATGCACAGTTTTTATATTTTAAAGTTTCTCTGAGCGGTTCACAAATATGAAAAACAAACAAACAAATAAACATGGCAAAAATGTCTAGGGCCTTAATTAAATGTAGTGGCTTTCAATTTGACCCTTACTGCAGTTTTATAAAGATCTATCGATGAATTCTCTTTGAATACATTTTTTTTCCCCAGATACGTGCCTACTTAACAGTCAAGATATCCAGTCTGAACTTAACTAACTTGGTAATCAGAATGTCATGGGGGAACTTGGTTAAATGCTTTGCTGAGGTCAAGTTTTATTGTATTCATGGTTTTTTCACCACTCTAAGGAAGTTAGCCCATCAAAAATGGAGTGAGGTTAATTCCTCAAGATAAATTACTGACAAAACAATGGTTATTCAAGTTACAGCTCAACAATTATTAGCCTCTCAAGAATATTCTCAAGGACCAGTGTCTGACAACTCGCTGCCTCTTCCCTGAGTATTCCTTTCTCTTCCTTTTGAACATTGAAGTGAAATGTGTTGTCTTCAGTCAATTGGTGCATCATCTATTTTCCTGCAGTTTCTCAAAGAGTTTTGACTAAACCGCCAGCAAGCTCTTTCAGTACCCAAAATGCAATCCCTTCAGCCATGGGCATGTTATCTCATTTAAGAATAGCAAGTTCTATCACAATTGAATTGGATTCCTGCTTCTTCAACCAAAACTTCACAATTGGACAATCAAATGCATCTCCTCTCAGGAGACTGAGTCAAAATAGCGGTTCAGCGGTGCTACCTTTTCTTTATCATTTGTTGTTCCTTAATTATCTTTCCTCAGCAGTCAATGTACGGTTTCCTCTTCTTTTATAATGAATACAGTATATCTGAAGAAGACTTTCTGTTGTTCTTGGACAACCTCAGCTCATTCTGAGTATTGGCGTAGCTGACACTATCTCTACAATTTCTTGTAAAAGATGTACTTTTCCTTGGTGACTCAATTCTCTTCTCATCTCCTACACATGCCTCTTTGATTTTCAGCTTTTCACTAAGTTTCATTATGCTTTTTGATATCTTCTGATTTTACTCATAGGAATTGTTTGCAATTACGGTTTTCGTTTCTCCTTTCTTAGTACCTCCCACCCACCATTAGCTGCTTTTCTCAACAGCTTCCCTTGTCATGGAGTCATAGTTGTAACTATTCAGAAATTAATACAATTTTCTTGTTTAAAGACTGAGGACTTTAGATAGGTACAGATTTTCGGAGTAGCAAATTTTTCAGGGTTATATGGATATTTTTTTTCTTTTGCTTCATGGTTAAATGAGAAGGAACTGGAACTTTGGGAAGGATGCAGTGGTGCTTTGAGAGATTTTACTTTGTCTGTAATGTTGCCACAACTGGATGTGTGTGTTTATATGTGTGTGTATGTGTATGTATATCAGGGGTCTTCAAACTTGGCCCTTTTATGACTTGTGGACTTCAGCTCCCAGAATTCCTCAGCCAGGGAGTTGAAGTCCACAAGTCATAAAAGGGCCAAGTTTGAAGACCCCTGATGTATATGAATATGTATAGTATGTATATACTATAGTGAGTAGTATAAACAGAACCATACATATACACACATGGAGGATTACAGTGGCTAGATAGCGTAGTGGTTAGAGAATCTCCTTTGATACACAAGACCAGGGTTCAAATCCCATTGGATGTCCAATCTCTTCTTAAAAACCTCCAGTGATACAGTACTCATAACTTCTGAATGCAAGCCTTCCACATGATTAACTGTTCTCACTTTCAGGAAATTTCTCCTTAGTTCTAGGTTGCACCTTTCTTTAATAATCTTCTATTCCTTATTTCTTGTCCTGCTCTTAGGTGCTTTGGAAAACAGCCGTAACAGCCTCTCAAATATTGGAAGACTG
>NW_015387398.1:29820-37869 GCF_001527695.2 Protobothrops mucrosquamatus
TACTTTAATCTAATCAGGGAGTCTAGATTTTGGCAAATGTTTCTCTTGCAATGAGCGATTCTTCACTTGCAAGTAGAGATACACACATCATGAATGTCCTGCTCTTTTGCCCAGGCACCAATCAAGGTTTTCCCTCTCCTCTCCTGTACAATTCTTTTTAATCAGATCATTAGTATTCTCCCTGATTAACCAGCTACTTCTCAATTTAATTAAAATTTAGGCTATATTTCTTTTTATCAGGAGCCAAAGGTTCCAATTACATTTTATTCTCATTACAACAGGGCTGAGTCCTGTTAGCCAAGAGGTATTTGGTTAACTCATTCCTTCCACAGAGACACCCTGTAAGATTGGTTTCTAAGCCACTTGCAGACTTCACACCTTTATGTTTATGCTCCCTTTTGTTTGTTTGTTTTTTATCTAGTCATTTTGCAAGAGTTATACACATTGTGGGCTTTTTTTTTTATAAAAGCCTTTAAAAGCATCAAAATATTATTGTGTGCTGTGTAAACAGGTGTATCTGTAGACAACCCTATCCCATTTGGGTCAGTGTTTCAGAGCTATTTCCTTACCTAAACGAGAAACAGAGTAAATTCAGGCAGGGAAAAAAAAAGCAGTGGTAACAACGTCCAACTTCCCACTGGCTTCCCCATTGACTTTCCTTGTAGCGAGCTGGCAAGGAGCATTAGAAATAGCAATGCTGTCACTGGGACTGACCATGGCGGCATAGCAGAGCAGCAGCATTGAGATGCCCCTAACCATGCCAATGCCATGCCCGTGCCAAATTTCAATTCTACAGGGACACATTCTATATATTCGCCCAATCATGCCCTATTGATTCAATAATTGCTGCTCTGGGATGCATCGCTTTGCCCAACTGAAGATTACAAACAATCAAACAAATAAAAATATAGACAAGAGACTGGGCAAACTAAGCAAGGACAGCTACAAACAGGACTCAAAAATACGAATATAGTGAACATGTTCATTTGATGGAAGCCCTGTTCTCAACAGTGAGAAACTGGTGAAGCGGGCACAGCAGCGCCTGCATTTTCTGCGTTGCATGAGAAAAGCACATCTTCCTTCCCCTGCCCTTACCACTTTCTACAGGGGGACGATCGAGAGCATCCTGTCAAACAGCATCACAGTCTGGTTTGGAAACATCCCTGCTTCAGACAGGAAGGCAGTGCAGAGAGTGGTGAGAATGGCCGAAAAGATCATTGGCAGTTCCCTCCCTCCCATCCAGGACATAGCACAGAAGCCTTGCTTGAGCAGGATCCATAAGATTATCTGAGACACTACACATCCTCTTCACGACCTGTTTTCCTTACTACCTTCTGGGAGGACACTTCACGGTATCCGAAGCAGAACATCCAAATTTAGCCATAGTTTCATTCCATACAGCATTAACCTTGTGAACTCTCAAGCTTCCTCCTTCCGTTATATATTCAATATTTATTTGCTATGTACATGTAGGGATGTGGGTCTATACATATGTTGTACATAGTATGTTTAAGTGTGTGTCATGTATGTGTTTCACTTTGAGAACGGGCAACTAAATTTCATTTTTGATGTGTGCCCTTGTGCCCACAGTAAAAAAATGACAATAAAGGTTATCTTATCTTATCTTATCTTATCTTATCTTATCTTATCTTATCTTATCTTATCTTATCTTATCTCATCTCATCTCATCTCATCTCATCTCATCTCATCTCATCTCATCTCATCTCATCTCATCTCATCTCATCTCATCTCATCTTTTTTTTTTTTTACAGGTCCTCAACTTTACAAAAAAGAATTAAAATATATTTCATAGTATTATATAAGTAGTCCTCCACTTATGACAGTTCGTTTAGTGACCGTTCAAAGTTACAATGGCACTGAAAAAAGTGATTTATGACCGTTTTCCACCCTTACGATCATTGCAGAATCCCCGTGGTCACGTGATCAAAATTTGGGTGCGTGGGCACCTGATTCATTTTTATGACAGTTGCAGTATCCCGGGGTCAAGTCATTACCTTTTGTGGCTTCTGACAAGCAAAGTCAATGGGGGAAGCCATATTCACTTAACAACCATGTTAGTAACTTAACCACTGCAATGATTCACTTAGCAAGAAAGGTTATAAAATGGGGCAAAACTCACTTAACAAATGTCTCACTTAGCAACATAAATTTGCAATGGTCATATGTCAAGGACTACCTGCAATATAAGTTCCTTCTTTACATGATCTCTGGATGTATTGAAAGCCTTTGAGGGCCTGAAGAGACTACTTGCCAGAAACCTGGGAAAAATTAAAAATGGCCATAATTTTTGGAACATGATGGATCAGATATGCAGTCTCAACTAATTTGCATTTATTCTCCCTCCTTGTATATTAAATATCTCTCTTACATTATTGGCATTTAACCCCTATAAGAATCTCATGCGTGATGCATAATTACTTTAGAAATGCTGGAAGGCTTGTAATAAAATTTTAAAAAGGATTCGATTCCAGCCTTCCCCTAATTCCATATGCTTTTTGATTTGATTAGCAAAACTCACTTTTAAGTCAGATTCTGATTTTCTTTTCTATCCAGAACCAGAAAAGGGGATGAGAAAGGGATGGAGAGAAAGAGACAGAGGGGCGTTAACATGTAGTTCTTGACTTATGACCACAATTGAGTCCCAAATTTCCACTGCTAAGCAAGGCCGTTGTTAAACAAGTTTTGCCCCCTTTTATAACCTTGCTTGCCAACATTCTGAAATGAATCACTGCTATTGGGAAGTGATTAACACGGTTATTAAGCGAACGTGGCTTCTCCCTTGACTTTGCTTGTCAAAAGGTCACAAAAGGGGATGACATGACCCCAGGGCACTGCAACCGTCATCTATACCGGCCAGTTGCCAAGCATCGGAATTTTTGTCACGTGACCACAGGGATGCCGCAAGCGATCCTAAGTGTGAAAAACGTTCAAAAGTCATTTTTTTCAGTGCCGTTGTAACTTTAAATGGTCTCTAAATGAATGACTGTAAGTTGAGGACTACCTGTAGTCTCCAAAGGAATGCCAATGCTACCAGGCGGGTGGGGGAAACAGGTGCAAAATAGTTAATTTCTACATTACTGGAAAGACTGAGTTTCCACCTTCATATTTCAAGTGTGAAGAAAGCAATTGCTCTTCCTCTGATTTCTTCCTGGACTGCTAAGAAAGTGCTCTCTGTTCGGTCCAGAGGCTGGGCTGGGCTCTATAGGAAGGGAAACTGGATAAATAACCATTCCTCTTCTGTAAATTAGACAGCTGGCTGGATCTTTAACAGTTCCTCTGAAGAAAACTAGCTGCAACATGACAAATGCGCCTTTCAACACACTTTGGCCGATCACCAAGGGAGGAAGAGAAATGGGGAAACCAGAGACTTGGAGTTACAGAATGGAAAAGCAAAGTTTACTGAAAAGGAAAAAATGTGCTTTCAAGAAACTCTGAGGGACTCATTCCATTTTTCATCTAGAGCAGGGGTGTCAAACTCAATTTCATTGAGGGCCGTATCAGCATTGCAGTTGCCCTCGGGGGGGGCCTGATGGGTGTGGCCAGGGTGGGTGTGGCCTACTGGGTGGGTGTGGATGGAGTGGGTGTGGCCTATTGGGTGGGCATGGCCAGCTCTACATCGTTCGATTCAAGGGTGCCTGTGGGGGCCTGGGCAGGAGTGGGACAGATCTGAGGGTCTCTGGCAGAAGGTGGTGGGACCGGGGCAAGTGCCAAGGCATGGTCCACTGGAGGAGCCTCACTGCCTGCTGAAACCCCTCTGCCGGAGCCCATCAAGCCGGATATGTGAAGTAGGCGAGGGCCATTTGCTGGCCACTTCCAGGCGATGGTGCATTTCTTCATTCCTCACAAAGGGTGACACCTCCCCAGGGGGCGGGGCTGACGCGGCAGGGGCTGGTTCCTTGCTGTTTCCAGACAGCCTTGTGGAGCTAAGACTGAATGCGTTTCAGCATAGATGGCCACCACAAAATTGTACATTGGCTCCCGGCCGACCTGGGCCAGGGCCAAGGCTGTGGGGGCCGTTCCCTCACTGTTTCCAGAATGGCTTCGTGGGCCACATGTAACCACTTCCAGGCTGCATCCAGCTCCCGGGCCTTGTGTTTGACATGTCTGATCTAGAGGATACATCAGGAGTGCAGGTGGGCTGCTTGAGAGCATGAGGAATGGGGTTATGAGAATTCAGGAAAGGGACTCCTTTTCTCAGCTGACCTTTCTCGTTCTTTCTAAGTAAGAGGAATGGTGCAAAGACATTGTGTAATGGGGTATAGCAATAACAATGATACTTAGACTTTACAGCTATCTCTGGGCATTTTACAATGTCAGCATATCACCCCCAACAATCTGGGTCCTCATTTTACAGACCTCGGAAGGATGGAAGGCTGAGTCAACCTTGAGCCGGTCAGGATCGAACTCCAGGTTGTGGGCAGAGTTTGCCTGCAGTACTTCACACTTTAACCATTGCGCTACAAAAATGATCCCTTGGTAATATTAGAAAATATTAGGTTACAGAAAGAGTAGTAGAAGCTTGGAACCAACTTCCAGTGGAGGTAGTAGAGCAATTATCAGTAAATGAGTTTAAACATGCTTAGAATAAACTGGCAAAGTTTTTTAAAATTAAAAAAAACCAACTCTTAAGGACGGACTTGGTGGACCACTAGTTTTTTTTTCTACCATCAGTTTTCTATGTTCCTATGATTTCAAAGCAGTATGCAAATAATTAATGGCCCAACTGTTTTTTTTTTTTATGCCGCAGGCATCAGTAAAATATAGTGCTGGATAAACTATGGTTAGGTGTTTTCAATTTTTTTCTCCAAAGCAGGAAAATTGCTTGTTGTGTTTATTTGTCAATGGCTCCTTAAAGAAAGAGAGTATTTTCTTAGGTTCATTCATATTACCTTAGCAATAGCAATAAGACATATGTTGCTCCATAGTGCTTTACAGCACTGAGCATATGGTCCCAAAAATCATTTTACCAATCTCAGAAGGATGGAAGGCTGAGTCAACCTTGAGCTAGGTTGGCAAGAGGTGGGGCAAGGACAGGAGCTCACCCTGTTGCAAGGTGCTCAGGTCTTGAACCTGGGCTGCCGGATTTCCAGCTGACAAAGCCCAGTGTCTTAACCACTTAGCCACCATGCCGCCCCTCTTTCTCCCTAGGCAGCCTTATGTCTTCTTAGCTTCCTAGGACCTGAAAGCATTCACGGGAATACAGAAATCGTAATTTTTATATATTTATATTTCATATTTCTTAACCACCCATCTCCCTCAGAGGGCCTCTTGGCAGTGTAGAATTCTGCTCAGTGGTCTTCCATGCACATTCAGCAATCTATAAAATACTATCTACTCTATGTAATTTATCTAATCTATCCTATCTATCTATCTATCTATCTATCTATCTATCTATCTATCTATCTATCTATCTATCTATCTATCTATCTATCTATCATATGTCTATCTGTCTATCTATCCATCTATAGATGGATGGATGAGATAGAGGATAGATGGATTCATCCATCCATCCAATTTATTTATTTGTCAAATTTACATAGTCACCCATCTCATGAACAAGTGTCCAAGAAACTCTGGGCAGTGAACAGCCCAATAATAATAATAGAACCACAGTATCATCCATGTAAACACAGAGGAAGAGTTTGTTCGTGTCTGTGTAGGTCCATTGTGCAGTATTTTTACATCCTCTGCCCTGCTCTGTTTGAGGGACTTTCCTAGATCATGCCCTATTTTAAAAAAAACATAATCTTAATGACAGGGATCTCCACAGGGTAGACTTAAAAAAAAAATTGGTGTGCACCACACATCCAGAACAAGCCGAGCTCTCATTGTGCTGTCACAATCACCGTAACCGATGGGTGCCCCTGTGAGAGGCTAAGTTCCCACCAACATTTACTGAACAATGGAATGAACAGACGCTCATGTCATCTGCAGACTTTGCACGGTGATGAAGCACATTGTATTTCTGTTTAAATCAGAGTTATATTTTTTTTCTAAAACTGATCTGCCCATTTCTCTCTCTTTTTTTTTCTTTTACCATTAGGACATTTCTCTCTCCCCCCCCCTTTTCGTTGGGGTGATGCATTTCTTTCCATTTTCTAGCCACTCTCTCTGTGGCTGCTACAGGCTGCATCTTGTAAAGTTGAGGACGCGTGACCTCTATTCCCCATTTCCCAAGGCTGGAAGGAAAAGCAAGCAAAATCCCATTTCTCCACCCCACCCCACCCCACCCCACCCCCTCGGGATAAACTGGGGCATTCCTTATAATTTCCTTTCCCAATCCTTGAGGCCAAGGCTTGAATAGAGCAAGCCTGTGGCAGCCTCTTCACCGAAATGAGAATTACTCAGCCCCCAAGCTTGAGTGAGTGAGATGCATATAACGGCTGGCTAGCTTGTGATGTTATTAAAACATGAAGGATGAACTAGGCTGGCTTGCTGAGGTAGGGAGAAGAAATTTCTGGCTCAGCATTTTCCACTCCCTCCCCTCTTTACCCCTTGCCTTAATGGCTCCCCCACCCTCCCATTGGTTCCTCTCCAACGGCTGAAGCACCAGCCGCTCTGCTGCCTGGCAACAGTGTCTCAGAGTGATGTCACAGGAACTCAGAAGATTGTGCGAAGAGAATAAACAACAGCGCCTGGATTTGCCTAAAGCTGTAGCTCAGGAAAACTTGTCAGCCTACCAGCATCTGCTGGAGATATTTTCAGAAATCAGGCTAATCCAAATTTAACTCGAGTGTTGCTTCATCCCCCCTCCCCCCCTTAGAGACAAGAGTTTGCCAGCATGGTTTCCTATTGTAAGGAGATATGCTACCCGGATGATGATTTGAATGTTATTTGATTTTAAAAACTGTGTGCCATATGGAAGTAGCCATTAATGAGGGGGAAAATTTAGGTAATTAAAAACATACGAATATTCTTTGTATTATTGCAGGAGGATGTTGGATCTTAAAGGTCTTTCCCCTAAGCCTCTTGTGTTTTCAAGTCTACATGCCTCCTTCAGTGTCCTCCATAGCTCCATGAGTTATATGAAGTCTCAGGGAGAGAATTCCCCAGATCCAGACAATGTTCCTCAGCAAAATGTTATGAAATCCCCCCCCCCACACACAAACACACATACATTAAACCCCTCAAAACCACATGGCCCACTTTTCAGCAAACATCTCTTCCTTCTAGAGCAGGGGTGTCAAACTGCCAACCCGCGGGCCCGACGCATCATCAGGAAGGCACACCCATCCCATTGCCAGCAATGGCAAAACCGTCCTGATACGTTGCGCGACATCATGTGACGTCGCGAGTTTGACATGTCTGTTCTAGAGGGAGTTCTGGGGTGATACACGATTCTAGAAAGATTATTCAGATACAATCCCTAGCCCAGGACATGATCCTAAAATCCCTTTAGTACCCTCTTCCCCTAGCTCTCTATGAACATTTGTGACATATTATATATACAGACCATAGTTCCAACACCGGACGCTTGCAATTTCCGTGATTCCTTCTTTTGTAACTTCTGGAGGTTCAGGTCACATAATTGAAACTTAGCATCCACTTGTAACTGCTACTTTTATTTTTTAAAAAAATACACTTTCACCTGCCTTACTCCTAACCTTACGCCCAATGTGTAAAATGGAGCACTGAATATTCCAACCTTGACTCTCCTGTTGACATTATTATCATGCCTCACGCTGCAAAAAATGTCCATCTCTGCTGAAATGGAAATTCTAAAAAAGAAGGAAGGAAGGAAGGAAGGAAGGAAGGAAGGAAGGAAAGAAGGAAGAAAGGGAGGGAGGGAGGCCCCTATAAATGCAGTAAGAAAGAAAACTCTATGACTTCACACACAAGATATTGACAAAACTTCACACACAAGATATTGACAAGCCTTGCCTATTTTGCACCTTCACCCCATTGATTGCAGGCTTTGCCTATTCTCTCTCCCTCTCTCTCTCCCCCCCAAGTTAGGTGAAGCCCCATGGCAATAAAACAATATCTACCTGTTATTGTCCAGAAGGTAGTCATTCTCTGGTGTTTTAA
>NW_015387398.1:39538-81632 GCF_001527695.2 Protobothrops mucrosquamatus
CTCCAGCTGGAGCACAGCACTGATCCTGGCACTTCTGCTGAGCCCAGAAGAAGCGCCGATTAGCTGGAATTTTGCAGCATCTCCAGGGTCTGGTGATTTACATTCAGATGCTTGGCAACCGATTCATATTTATGACGGTCAAAGTGTCCCAGGGTCATATGAAGTGACCAAAACCTGCTGCAACCACCCAGCAGACAGGAGGGGGAATAAAAACCAAACACCCCCCCAACCCACCCCCGCTGCCAGTCCTCAACAGAAATGCTCACAACGATGAAAACCTCGGACAGGAGGAAGAGCACCGCCGGGCGGGCAGGCAGGTGTCTTGCTCGGCTGTGGCTTGGGGGGGCACTTTTTTCAGTGCCATTGTAACTTCGAACAGTCACTAAGCGAACTGTTGTAAGTCGAGGACTACCTGTACTTTATCACTTTTTTTCCTTTTTTTTGGTCATCAAGTTTTTGACAGCTTGCTAGGAGACTGGTGGTCCTCGGATGTTGCCATATCCTAAAAGTGGTACAGTGGGTGAAAAGGTTGAAAAGCCCTGATTCCTAGAACATGAGTTAATTCAGTAATGAGGTCCAATATGTTGTGTGAATGCAGCCAACTCAGGGAGTTCTGAAGTAGAGTTCAAGGGCAGCCAGCCAGTTCTCTGAGGAAAGAAGACAGAGGTATGAAATACCTAAAAATGGATGGCATGGGTCCAGGTTATTTGAGGAACCATGTCACTCAATGGGATTGGCCCTCCTTTCCACACGGGCAGAAGGGGCATGCTGCAGTCCACAACATTTCAACTGGCGGGATCTAGAAGAAGAGCCTTTTCTGCCATGGCTCCCACCCTTTGGAACATAGTGCCCTCTGAGGTAAAATCTTTGTCCACACTTCTGACCTTCCATAAGCTGCCTTGGAGTTCCAAGAGGGGAGCATCCCACTGGAGGTCATTGACGGATTAAGAAAAAACCTCATTTCCCCTCCTGCGCATCCTGCTGACTTGAGCGGGGGGTGGACTAGAAGACCTCTAAGGTCCCTTCCAACTTTGATATTGTGTTATTCTGTCTCCCTCCCCATATTTTAATTGTAGTGTTACTTTTTGAATGTCGTTCTATTTCCATTGTTTTTAGAAATTCTATTGTTTACGATTTTATCATTTTTAATACTGTAAGCCAGACATGTCAAACACAAGGCCCGGGGGCCGGATGCAGCCCGTGAAATGGTTTCATGTGGCCCGCGAAGCCATCCTGGAAACAGTGAGGGAACAGCCCCCGCTGCCTTGGCCCTGGTCCAGGCCGGCCGGGAGCCAATGTACAATTTTGTGGTGGCCATCTATGCTGAAACGCATTCAGTCTTAGCTCCACAAGGCTGTCTAGAAACAGCGAGGAACCAGCCCCTGCCGCATCGGCCCCGCCCCCTGGGTGCATGCTGGGGAGGTGTCACCCTTTGTGAGGAATGAAGAAATGGACCATGCCTTGGCGCTTGCCCGGTCCCACCCCCTTCTGCCAGAGACCCTCAGATCTGTCCCACTCCTGCCCAGGCCCCCACAGGCACCCTTGACTCGAACGATGTAGAGCTGGCCACGCCCACCCAGTAGGCCACACCCACTCCATCCACGCCCACCCAGTAGGCCGCACCCACCCAGCCCCCCCGAGGGCAACCGCAATGCTGATGCGGCCCTCAATGAAATTGAGTTTGACACCCCTGCTGTAAGCCATCCAGAGTTGCTGCAAGACAAGATGGGCGGCAAATGAATCTAACAAATAAAATAATAAATAATAAAATAAAATAAAATATAAAATAATAATAAAAATAAAATATAAAATAATAATAAAATAAAATAACAAAATAAAATAAAACTAAATAAAAATAACAAAAGAAAATAATAAAAGAAAAAGAAAAACAAAATATAGTGCATGCTTCGTTGTGGCAGCACAACACAAATCCCAGCATACAGATTAACAATCAGAATTCTGGCTTGCCTTGAATACATTCTTGTTCCTCTTTCACTTTTTCTCTTGCCCTCTTGTTTCGTAGTGGCAAGTCCCTCTGGTTACTTTTATCCAAATTCAAGCACATGAATAAAAGTCCAGTTCTGTTTAAAATAGCCATTCATTTCCCTCCCTGGCTGATCAGAGGCCTTGAGGAGCCCATTAAAAGAGTTTTGAGGGCAACAGCTTCTCAGCAGCTGGTATAGTCAAAAGCATTCTGATCCTGACAGGCCTCAAAAGCCTTTATGGCCATTCTCTACTTCTCATGTTAGGTTGTCCAAATCCATGACAGCACCAAGTCTGGTGGAAGTGAATGCTCTATTTTAAGTTTGTGCTGCATCTCCTATCACTGTACTTCAGATACAAGGTTACAAGACACAGAGAAAAAATTCATACCAGATTGTTGTAAACTTCTCTTAATTGCCTTTCCTTATCTTTTCTTAATGCTGAAATGTAGGGGAAGTGTTTACTACTTCCCTTTCCAAATTATAAGTTGTTCTTTTATGCAATAATAAAAAAGCTCAGGATTTATGTTCAACTCTCATTAAAATTTTTAGCTACCTCAACATAATGTCCTACAATTATTCATAGTAGTAGTAATCTCAGCTTTTCATCATTAGTAATCACTATCCTACGGATATACAACCTGCAGGCCGAAAGCGGAATATACCAGCATACTATGGAGAGTGTTGATTATAGCACACCAAGCACAAAACAATGCAGACATTTCCTTCCTTCCTTCCNAAAAAAAAAGTACAGGCTCAAACACGCAAACACAGAATGAGGTACAAAGCTAGTGACAGATTTAGGAACAAATCTATCACAGAATGTCATCATAATCAAAAATGAAAATACTTCCTAAAATAGATTCTTAGCAAAGGCTTCAAATATTTCCTTTCTAAAAAGATCTCCGTTATAAAGTTAGAGAAAACGCAGATCTTAACAATCTGGGTGTATGTGTGTGTGTGTGTTTTGTGTGTGTGCTGCTCATTTTGGCAGTTACTGTCTTACTTGGGCACCGGGGAAGAGGGGGAGGACTAAAACAGACAAATAAACCAGGTTTGATTAAAATTGTGCCTGCTTTACACAGCTAATGGATTGCCTAATGGTTTTATTTAGTCTTGTCTTATCTTTTGAAAAGTCCTGTGAAATGTTCACGTTGGATAATTAGTCCAAGAAACCAACATATGAAGAAGATGGCTCCGTGCAAACCATTTGGCACTATTGTTTAACTACCTGGGCTTTCTTTTTCCAAAAATAAATGAATCTATATAAATAAAAATGTAAATGTTCGTTTGTTCAAAATCTTAAATCTCCAAAAGTTCTTCACCGATTGCTTTGAAATTTTGACACAACGTTGCATTCGAATACACACGCATTTTTATATACCTACTATTATATAGATGTCACACCTGTGACAGGTAAAAACAAAAAAGGGCCAATCTTTAGAATTGTGCGGTTTAGATCTAGACACGGATTGCTTCTCACATGGACAATTATATGTTGGGTGTTCTAGAGTCAGCAAACCAGACAATCTCTATATCTGCACAGACAATGGAACAACAAAAAATATTGTATACCCACAAGCATTGTGAAATTAAACATATTACAAACGTGCGCTTTCTCTTTTCTTTCTTTTCCATTTAACCAGACTGAGCCACAGCAACGCGTGGCCGGGTACAGCTAGTAAATAAATAAATCTGGTCAACTTCATCAGGCCTTGAACTGTGTTAGACCTTTCTTCTGATTGGCCTATCATTTGTCCTGGAAGAGTTTTGAAGACATCTTTATCTCCGAGTCTACCTCCTTAGAGTTTTCCTCCCATTCAAATGGGTCATTTGTCTTGAAGTTGCATTTCTAAGACAAATCCTGGAATCAATTGCAAAATATACGATGCTACACTCAGTTCTGGTATGTCATCTGAAAAGGGATAAGTGAAAATGATAAACAGGTTGGATCGTTTTTTCTTCCAAGGAAAAGCTAGAGTATGGGTTACATGCAAACATCAGCAAACCATCATCATCGCCCAGAGCCCCTCCTTGAGGGAGAAAGATGGTCTAGAAACATGAAATACAAATAAATAAAAAAGAAAGATGCTAACTGAGTTACGGAAATAGTGGGAGGGGCTTAAGTGTAGTGTCCAATGTTCTAGATATATCATGCCAAAGTAGGCTTTTAATAAACACACACATGTTCAGTTTCTCCTAAGAAATAAAGCCACAGTATAATATTAAACTCACTTGTATGGCAGTGAATGCAAATTGTGCAGGATATTTTTTTTTTTTAAAAAATAACATTTCACTATAGACTTTTTTAACATGAATTTTTGCTATGTAAGCTTTTTAGAGTAATGGAACTAGGCTGCTGTTTGTTGATAACTGTCGGTGTGGATTTTTGATTAAGAAAAAATGAAAAGCTAGAATTATTTTGGTGTAAATATTCATACTGCTGTTAAAATCCAGAGCGAATGGGTTGTGTGCAACTCTTTCTAATGTTTCATTTTTTAATTTTTCTATCTCTCAACCCAATCTGTTTGCAAGCTTGTTGTTCAAACATAAAAATAGTGGGATTCTGGTCTCCAATAAAAGCCCTGATGACATTGCATACTTAATAACATTATTATACAAATTATACAAAATTGCCTAATTTGCATCTGTTTCTATGCAGATGTGAATGATATCATATGCAGAATTTCCATAATGATCTAATTCTGTGCATGATGTCATTTGCCCCCTTTTCAGCCTTTGCTGATGTCTGTGCAGGATGTGGGCTGCTTACACTCCTGCAGGAACATAATAATAAATAACTAAATCAATAATGTCCTCTGAGAACATCACTTCCAAGCAATGCACACTCCGCATTAGACATTCATAAATGCAACATCCCAAACTGGTGTTGCACTGCTAAAAGCACTTTTTACCCATTAGCAAACAGACAGCCACACAATGCAGCTTGAGGATCATTTTCAAAGGCAGACCCAAATACAATACAGTTAAGCAGTCTATCCTCAAAATGATCAAGGGCACGGATCACTATTGCTAACTGACAATAATAGGCATATGTAGTTTTATACAGAGAGTAAATTGAACAGATCTAAATAATGCTCTGCTTCTTCCCTGGTTTGTATATTATACATCAGAATCCTGTACATCGGACATTTATTTTCATTATTTTTCATTCTAAATATGTTCCGGGCAATCAGCAGAGATAGGAATGGTCTCAGCAATATTTTGGAAACTGGGCAGATCTCGTTCATTTGATGACTTGCTAAGCTGCTTCTATGAAGGTATGATATTCATTCTCTCCCTTCAAGAGATATGCATACATATCCCTTTCAGAAGCATTGACACCCAAAGTGTTCATCTCTGTAGTTGAAGCCACATCTACTTCCATCGTACCATTTTTTTAGAAACTGGATTATAAGTTTCTTCCCTATGATTAACATGGAGCTTTGATAACTATGGTGGAAAGTCATGCAATGCTTGTCATCAGCTGAAAAGGATCCAAGGATCATTGTTTATTTCCAAAGGTAGCTGTTTATCATGGATCATGCTTCCTTGCACTCAGATGGATCAAAAGCAAGAATCTTAAAAAGCTATCTTCGCTTTTGCCCAAATGGTAGAACTCACATTCTTCCTGCTACATAAATGTTTGGATGGTGATATACTGATGAAAGAATAGCAGATAGCTCATGAGGTACTTAACCCCTCCTCCCAATTACAGGTAGTCCTTGACTTACAACAGTTCATTTAGTGATCATTCAAGATATAGCAGCACTGAAAAAAGTGACATTTTTTTCCACATGACCGTTGCAACATGTCCACGGTCAACATTATCAAAATTCAGATGCTTAGCAACTGACTCATATTTATGCACATATGAGGCCACGTGATCACCTTTTGTGACTTTCTGACAAGCAAAATCAATGGGGAAGCCAGATTCTCTTAACAACCATATTTCTAAATTAACAACTGCAGCGATTCACTTAACAACTGTGGCAAGAACAGTCGTAAAATGGGGCAAAACTCAGTTAACAAGTGTCTCACTTAGCAACAGAAATTTTGGGCTCAATTGCGGTCATAGGTCAAGGCCTACCTGTATGTTATTATTGTTGGAGATGAATCAAATATTGTACTAGCACTGATGATATTACCAAGTTTGGTGATAAAATGTTTACAAAGAGACCAACCAAGCTCATTGATCACCAAGGACCCACAGTTCAACCCTGAGCTATAAATATCATCTTCTATGAATCAACTAATTGGCTAATGATTTGTTCAAATAGCACAGAGGCACAAAAAGTGTGGGCTTGCCAGTATTCTCTGCTAAATAGATGAAGTAAAAAAATGTTCACCCTTTTTTCCTTAATTTTTTTTGGAGTAGTCTGGCGGAAAATGAATGGATGGCTTACAAATTCAAATGCTACAGGCCTCCATATCATCCCTGAAAATTACCCATCTCCACTATCCTTAGTCTGGGCCTTAGCTTTGCCCATTTTTGAATTGTGGCCATGAAAATGTCATGAAGTCCTGAAACAAACCTTGTGCTTGATTGGCTTGAGCTAAAAGAACTAATTGTGCTCCATTTGCAGGTATGGCAATATTCTTCACTCTGTGCACTGCATTCAAATATAATGCTCTCTTCTAATGTTGGCAGAAAAGCTGTCTGGTGCTACTGCAGGGATG
This sequence comes from Protobothrops mucrosquamatus, assembly GCF_001527695.2. Taxonomy (NCBI): domain Eukaryota; kingdom Metazoa; phylum Chordata; class Lepidosauria; order Squamata; family Viperidae; genus Protobothrops; species Protobothrops mucrosquamatus. The sequence continues at coordinate 46,201 of NW_015387398.1, forward strand.
AGCAAGGTGATTTGACAAGAATAATAAAAACAACAACAATGAATTATTTCTATTACTCCAGGAACATTTTGTAGAAAGGTTATATGTCTGAAATTCCTGACAGCAATGTCAAACAAGAACAAGTCAAAATGTTTTGTTTTTTTAAACAACAACAATCCTATTGCTTTAGTGAAAAACAGATTACATTCCTGGTTTTATGCCTGCTTTTGAATTAGGCAACTTTAACAACCAGGCATGTGTTTGATTTATGACTTATTTTTATAAGATGACTGATGAAGATTATTATTTTTTACAAAGAGATAATCTAAGGCATTGATTTTTTTCTGAAGATCAAGGCTATCTTTTAGTGGTGTGCTACAGAGCACGCTTTTTGGACAGAATGGGACAAAGAGCAGATTGAATTTTCGTAAAAAATAATTCATTATTTAACAACTACTCCCAGTGTATTTAATAGTTTCCTCTTTTTAATCATTTTGAAAGGGTAATTTGCAATTCTTTGAGGAGCTCAGTTGTCAAAGCTTGTCCCTGCCTCCATGGGCTCCGAAGGTGCTCTCATGAATGAAAGAGATGTAAAAATAATATTCAGAAAGATTTCTGAGGATTTTAAGTCTTTGGCTTCCAATCTGATTTGATGAGATCGCTTAGAAGCAAATGAAATACATTATCCCCTATCAGGCATTCCAATGAAGGCTTGTAAATTATTCCATGTTATACTGTTTAAGATGCTAGATGTATATTGCAAAATTTGGAGCCCTTCCAGATGATGTTTTCTTTGCAGTTTCTGTTTTGGTTGCAATCTCTTAAGTTTGGATTTCTCTAACTTGACATATTTTTTTTAAAAAAGTGATGCTCACACTAAAATGTCTATGTGTTTCGGTGCACACGTTCTCCAAATATATTCTTTTTTCTTTATTGTCTGCAATGTTGATCAAGTCGGAGTGTACACAGGGGTGGTTAAATAGTCAAAATGGCAACCATAATGGTGTTATGGTTGATTTTCTCTCCTCCCTCCATGCTCAACCCTCACACTTAAACACATCTGTACAATTTGTCTTTGATGTGAAACACTTTTGAAGATCTATACAAGTAGTCCCCAATTTACAGCTACAATTGGGACTGGAAAGCAATGTGGTCATTAAATGGATCACACTCAGTTTTATGGTCTTTTTGTTGTAGTCCATAAGCAAATCTGCTTTGCCTATTGACATTGCTTGTTAGAAGCCCCCTCGGAAAATTGCATATGGTGTAATCATGTGACCCTGTGATGCTGCAACTGTTGTAAATGCATACCAGTTGCCAAGCAACTGATTTTTGATCACATAACCATCAGGAGAACTATAAGTCAATATTTTCAGTGCCATTGTAACTTCAAATGGCCGTTAAACAAATAATCATAAGTCAAGGTCTATATCTTAGCAAACTGCACTGTAAGATATGAGTCCTGAATGCTACTTTAAATTTTCTCTTTTTTTGTGGGTGGGTGGCCAAACTGCAAAATTAGACAAGTTTATGTTCAAAAATGAAGTAATCAGATTTCTTCTCAACCATAAGAGAAACTATTTTTCCCTGAAGTTCGACAATTTCAACAGCAAGTGAAACATCAAAGGGGACCCAAAATTTTCTTAGCTGGCAATTGAGGCAAGAAGCTAAGCAACTTGATTTTTCCAGGCAATCACTTGGGTTCCTAGGGTGAGTTATCATTAAAAAAAGCCCCCTCATTTTACAACCCTGTAATTCCTTAATTCAGAGTAGGGTCGGGTGACTAGATGAAGCTGAGCATTTACTAGCCTGATGCCCTTCCTGATGTCATGGGGAGTGCACAGCAGATATTTTTTTTCTTTGCGCCCTAGGAGAAAAATATTTTCCCCTACCTAGGATTGAATTCTTGATTTCCAAGTGGATAAACGCGAAGTATAATTATTGCTTCTCTGACATTCTGAAGATGCAGTAAAATTAGGGATGCATTACAGGTATTATACTGGACCTTCTTTAATCCACACCTTCAATGCCTTCACAGAAATATGCGTCTCTTGAGACTTATTAGTAACAACAACATTCACCTCTACAAGCGAAAGAAGTGATTAATAGTCTAGGGTTGGTAGCCTGGCTAAGATGCCTTCTAACTCAGAAGAGGATGAATAAGACACCCAGTTTGATCTAGTGGTTAAGGCACCAGGCTAGAAACAAGGAGACTATGAGTTCTAGTCCTGCCTTAGCCATGAAAGCTAGTTGGCTGACTTTGGATCAATCACCAAAGGTGAGTTCTAGTCCCAACTCAGGCACGAAAGCCAGCTGGTAACCTTTGGCCAATCACTCTCGCTCAGCCCAACCCACCTCAAAGGCTTGTTGATGTCAGGAAAAAAAAGAGGAGGAATGTAATAATAAAAGCAGAATGTAAATAAAACAAACAAATAAATAATGAAGACCACTTGCATCAGTATTACCAGGATATCTTTTCACAAAAGAAGCTGAGTTCCCATCACTCAATATGTGTCAAGATATTTTAGGATTGATCATTGTTTTCAGATTTCATACTAGAATAGAAGAGAGGTGGAAGGGACCTTGGAGGTCTTCTATTCTAGCCCCCTGCTCAAGCAGGAGAACCTATACCATTTCAGACAAATGGCTGTCCAGTCTCTTCTTAAAAACCTCCAGTGTTGGAGCATTCACTGCTTCTGGAGGCAGGTTGTTCCACTGATTAATTGTTCTTGTTCTAACTGTCAGGACATTTCTCCTTAGTTCTAGTTTGCTGCTCTCCTTGATTAGTTTCCATCCATTGCTTCTTGTCCTGCCCTCAGGTGCTTTGGAGAATAGCTTGACTCCCTCTTCTTTGTGGCAACCCCTGAGATATTTATTGGAATGCTGCTATCATGTCACCCCTAGTTCTTCTCTTCCTTAAACTAGACATACCCAATTCCAGCAATTTGCCCCCATTCATTTATAATGCCCTCATTTATCTTAGATGGTCTCTTCTTCCCCCAGTGATTTATCATGCATCTCTGGCTATGTTTCCTGGTGGCACTATCTCATTTGTCACAGGAATTCTGATTGGCCAAGTTCAACGACTGCATTGGTCTAGAAAACATTGCTTTCCTTTTCACTGCACTGATATCATCCTACAGGTCAACAGAGGGCTTGGTTGAGAGGAGCCGTGGTGGTGCAGTGGTTAGAATGCAGTATTGCAGGCGAATTCTGCCCACAGCCTAGAATTCGATCCTGACTGCCTCGAGGTTGACTCAGCCTTCCATCCTTCCAAGGTCAGTAAAATGAGGACTGAGATTGTTGGGGGCAATATGCTGACTCTGTAAACCACTTAGAGAGGGCTGTAAAGCACCGCGAAGCGGTATATAAGTCTAAGTGCTATTACTATTGCTATTGTGACCCCCCTCCTGATCATTATGGTTCCTCATGTATTTAATCTAGGATAAAAAAAAGAAAAATAAAAGCCCAGTATTCTTAATCATATGGCTTTCAAGATCCCTGACCCTTTGGAGTAAGGTGGGGAATCTTGAAAGCTATATGATTTAGGATAATTAGGATAATTCTTCCCATTATCCTAATGCTATGGCTAAAAAAATATGGTTTAGTAGGATATGTTTACTAGAATTAGAATCTCCAGGAATTATTAGTCTAAAAGAAGCAGAGAGAGAAAAAAAAGAGGGTTATGTCGCACTTACACAACACACTTACAAACCCGGTTACTGAATTAGCCCATTTTCTGGTTTTTCACAGTACACTGAACCACAAAATAACAGTGGGGGTGGGGGTGGGGAGAGGGGGATAGCACAACATACTAGAGGCTAAGGCATGCTTAATGTTAACCATTCTTAGTATGCTGTTAGAATGCTAAAAACATGCAATATTCCTAAAACTCTGCCTTTTTTGCAACGCTGCTGCAACGTGATAGATTCAGAGAGAGAGAGAGAGAGAGAGAGAGAGAGAGAGAGAGAGAAAAGCAGATGAATCAAAAAATTCAGATGATTCTCTACCCCTTTTAGCTATTAATGATGAATTGCATAACAAGTGCTGTGAGGTTGTGGCTTTGCCACATCTCTCTTCACTGTGTTAAATATTAATGGGACGTTCTCTTTTAGAGATATTGTTCAACTGCCTGGATACCACTCAGCCAATCACCATCAGACATGTTGCCATGGAAGCAATATCACTGATTCATTTCATTTACAATGAAATCCACACAGCACTTTGCTAAATGGATCTATAAAAATGAATCATATAAACGGCCAGCAAATGGTCCTTGGTATTTGTTGCCTGCTGTCGTATGTGTCTTCTCCCCATCTTAGGTTTTAAAATGAATTTGTTTTTCCAGAGTTGTTCGGTGACAGATTGGAAAATTAATTTTGCAAATGCAAATTCCTCACAGACCTCATGTCGCATTTCCTGACCTTTAAACTTTATGCTGTGGGGGCCATTTGATTGTTCCTTCCTCCCCCCCACTTATTCATAAGACTATTTTGGGAAGAACCAGGGTTCATACTGGCTGTCTCTTTGCTCCAGTGTTGCAGTTGCTTTGGGTGACACACTAACATTTTAAAGGAAGCCCCTTTAATAATATCCATGTGTTATTTCTCTGTGCTTAATCACACCTTTGTTGTGTCCCTAATTAAACCAAGTACAATTTTGATTTGAGAACACATTTGAAGGGGTTTCTCGGAAAGGGCCTCAGTGGAATTACAGACATTTAGTTCCTTGCTACTATCTTTGGGTAAACAAGGGATTGAGTGCTAATGTAAAAAGGGAAGAAATATAAATCAAAGCTGCCTCTTCTGATTTTAATCGACAATAGAATGGCTGCAAAAGACACCCACGTTTTGCAAATGCGTGAAATCAAATGCTATGTAGAGCTATCATTAGGAAAAGGCTAAAAAGAAAAAGAAAAGGGAAACTCAGGGAGAAATAACAGCAACAGTGCTTAAACTTATATACCGCTCCATATTGACTTGCAGACCTCTCTAAGCGGTTTACAGAGTTAAGATATTGCCCCCAACAAACTGGGTCCTTATTTCACCAACCTTGAAAGGATGGAAAGCTGAGTCAATCTTGAGCTGGTCAGGATCGAACTCCTGGCAGTCAGCAGAATTAGCCTGCAATACTGCATTCTAACCACTGCACCACCATGGCTTTCCAAATAATCGATTTGGAAAGGTCTGGTTTCTTTTTCCTTTTGTTGGCTAGGGACTATGAATTTATCATAGGATTGAAATTGCAGATGGCTCACTTAAAGATGTGATTTCTTTAAATGTGGTGCATTGAAGATGCATTATCCACTGAATCTTGCTATCTTTTCTGCAGTTCTACTCATGATTACTCCATTGACCTACAGATCTGGATTAGACAACTCCCGACGGCAAAGGGTTAGGAGTTATGTATTCCCCGGCTGCAATCTACTGATATACATAATCCTCAACTTACAACCATTTGTTTAACAACCATTTGAAGCTGCAATGGCACTGAAAAATGTGATTTACATCCAGTCCTCACACTTAAGAGCCATGGTGGCACAGTGGTTAGTATTGCAGGCTACTTCTGCTGACTGCAGTTCGGCAGTTCGGCAGTTCGATTCTCATCGGCTGAAGGTTGACTCAGCCTTCCATCCTTGAAAGGTCGGTAAAATGAGGACCCAGCTTGTTGGGGGCAATATGCTGACTCTGTAAACCTGCTTAGAGAGGGCTGTAAAGCACTGTGAAGCGGTATATAAATCTAAGTGCTATTGCTATTTTTTATTATGACTGTCATAATATCCCCACAGTCATGTGATCAGAATTTGGGCACCCTTGGCAACTGGCATCCATTTATGATGGTTGCAGGGTCCCGAGATTATATGATGGCCATTGGCAAACTTCCCAACCAGTTTCTGACAAGCAAAGTCAATGAGGGAAACTGGATTCGCTTAATGACTGCATGAGTCACTTAACAACTGCAGTGATTCATTTAGCAACGGTGACAAAAAGCTCCTAAAATCAAGCATGACTGACTTAATAACAGCCTGGCTTAGCAACAGAAATTCTGGACCCAAGATACAAATACCCTGTGTCATGACATCATTGTGCAAATGACAGGAATGGTGTTCCAAATGCCCTCTGCATCATGATGTCCTGATGTCCCAATGCAAATGATCTAATCTACATTATCTGGCATCATTATAGCATCATTGCCTCAACTGGACACTGATGTACAGACAGCCTGCTTTCCAAATAATGCTGAACTATTTGAAGAATACAAATGATTTGACTCTCAACATCTCATGTGTGAACAATTTATTGATGATATTCATCTCAAGCCTCCAAATCATCTGACAGTGATGGGAGAGAACACATTCAAAGGTTTCTCTGAAGATGCATAGGAAAAAGATCAAGTCTTACTAGATCTGCTTTTCCCAGTCTATGCTATCTTAAACAAATGGGAATGGCCATTCCCAGAACTGTTACCCGCCTGAAAGCAGCTGCATTGGGATATGTGAAATCTGGGTGGTTTGCATCACTGAGAACATTAGCTCGATACAAGAATTTTGGCTGTACCCAACCAGGAATGTTTCACCCATCTCCTGGCTTAAAAACACATGCCTGATATCATCCTTGAATTCTTTTTTAGAAATGTCTCTTCTTTTTCGGCATAACAAGGAAGATGTAAACAAGGCTTGAAGCTGTCGGTTGACTTGGCAGTATAATCCTTTGAGTTTATGCTGTGCTTGAGGCAAGCTCCAGACGCTGTTTGTTTGAAAGGGTTAGATGAATGATGCAAAACAGCCTCCGCATGAGGCTTAATGAATGAAAAGTGACTGGAGTAGTTCCAGGTGCTCCTTGGAAATGGCAGACAAGACACTCCATACAAGGCTGAAGGACTTTGAGTACAGAGGAAGTTTCTGATAGATCTTCACTCATCAGGGTTTACTTGCTAAACTCTGAGAAGAGAACCAGCCAAGCTCTTGAAGTCATGGCGGTAATCTTGCATGGGGCTGCAACTCACCTGATAATTATAAGGCTGTTATCCTTCCTGTAAACATTTCAAAGGTCTGTTTTTCCCCATAAAGTAGGAAATAAAAAAACCCAATAACATAATAACCCACCAACTTTGTTCTATATGCATGCATATATATAAAAAGAGAGCATTGTTCCTGAGAAGGAAGGAAGAAAATTAATCCAGCTCAATAGCATTGCATTTATAAAAGTTGGAATGAATTGAATAACCCCCAACATTAGTTCCCAATCAGCAAATTCTTCAAGGTAATATGCTTTCAGAAAAATAAAAACAAAATTAAGGAAGTAAACACATATTGTTTTGGCTGCCATATTTGAGTGTTCATATTACCTATGTATGAGGTCTATGAAACCTTGTTCTCTAGATATGGATTGTAGTAAGTGACCAAACTAAGTTGCTCTTGGTTCTTCACCAAAGAAAACTAAGCAGAGTCAATCTTGGTTAAGACTTGGATGAGAGACTACCAGGAAATTCCAGTCTTGCAGACTAAATATAAATATTAAAAAAAAATGGACCTTCTTCAACTACTATCTGGTAAAGTTACAACAGTTCTTTTGATCCGTCTGTACGGGTACATTATACGTCCTGAACTTGAACTGAGTTCCTTGACTTGAACTTTGGGTCCTATATTTACTCTTCACAGATTTCTAAAACTTACCAATAGAGGACTGGTGGAAAGGAAGTACGATGTCTCATCTCCCTCTAGTTTCGAGGTGATCAAAGATCATCTCCGTCAACAGATCATCTGCTCTAAGCTGCTTACATTGCTCATGGCCAGCAATGCTTCCATTTTGCCAGGGGACATTTTTTACTCCAGCAGATCAGGTTTATATGCGTCACTTTCAAAAATGATTTCTGTGATTCTCTGCAACACATTCGAATCTCCATTCTTTTGTGTGGCTTATCTTTTGGAATAATTTTTCTCAAGCACAGCAACTCTGGACTTCATATATCAAATGGACCTTTACAATAAGAATTGCCTTGTAAAAATCAAAATATCATATTCCACAATTCTGCCTTACCCCCCTCTTTGTCTGTCCCTCTCTTATCTATCTATCTATCTATCTATCTATCTATCTGTCTGTCTGTCTGTCTGTCTGTCTGTCTGTCTGTCTGTCTGTCTGTCTGTCTCTGTCCGTCCGTCCGTCCGTCCGTCCGTCTATCTATCTATCTATCTATCTATCTATCTATCTATCTATCTATCTATCTATCTATCTATCTATCTATCTATCTATCTATCTATCTATCTATCTATCTATCTATCTATCTATCTATCTATCTATCTATCTATCGGTCACATTCAGAAACCATCCATCTTCTTCAAAGAGGGACTCTGTGTAGTGTACGTATAAAATGTTAAAAACAGAAGACAAAGGAACTTAACTTTGGGGTTGATTCCCTTAATTTGGGATGCTACACTTGTCTTATGATCCAGGACCAACTAAACACCTATCTTTTATTAAGTCCTTATGTGACTCTAATAGCTTTTTAATACTTCTGCTTGCTTGCTCGGTTTTAGATCATTTCTTCTATGAAGAAATTTCATAGTGATGTCTTTAGTTCAGGAGATCTGAACTCTTTAATTGCACAACAAATACTGATGTTTAACTCCATAGTTACAGAACATCTCCTCTGTCATATTATTTTCTTCCAGCAGGCAATTGTGTTTTTTACCACCCTCCATACTTGCTTCAGATAGTTTCAAGTGGCAATTGAAAAGATGAGCATTGATTGACCTATTCTGGCCTATTGCTTTCAATGTAAGCAATGATTTCAGTTAAAATAAACGTTCTGTTTGGCAGTACCCATTGTCAAAGCTCAGTTCATGCAGCAGCGATCAAAGGAAAATTAAGATCAAGTATTTTTTTTTATGAGAAGTTGCATAAATCTAAGTGAAGTTTTGATCTTCATGAACACTTAAGGGAAAAAAAACCCCACCACATGAAGCCAAAACACCCAGATAATTCTAGATTTTATTTAATCTGCTCAGCTGCGTGCATTTATGGAAGCGTACAGTATAAGAAAGCATGTAAGAAAGACTTTGATGGAAGCACAGATGGAATTATATATGAAAGAATTGAAAGCATTAAATGTCCTCATATTTTTGGCAATTGGTCTTCTGAGACAAAGTTCCATTTAGCTTTAGTATTACTAATGATAGCTCTGTCATCCAGGAATCAGATTTTTTTTTAAAAAAATAAATTACTAATAGCTGCTTTCTTTCACAGGTTATCTGCTGAAGGCGGTATGCCAACAGTAGATTGAGTCATTTCTTTTCTCTCTTTGTTTCATGAGAAACAAGGAAATTGTCCAGGATGCTTTCTTGGGGAAGGGGCACACCACTGCCTCCTTCAGGGCCAGTGGAAGTACTTTGTCCCTCAAAGAATATAACACTAGATGTGGACCCAACCACATGTCACTTTCTGACCACCCTTCAAAAGCCACGAGGAACATGGATCTAATAAACAGGTGGCCACCATCTCAGGAATCTAATCTAGTTCCTCAGGGGTCACGGACTCAAACTCATCCCATTTAAACTTGCAAGATTGTTCCTCAGGTACTTGGCAGGACTTGCCCAGTTGGAGTCCAGTTCTAAATAGATATAAAGGCAAAAGGTAAAGATGTCCCTGTGGGTTTTACTCTGCTAGTTGCAGTTGACTTTAGAGGTGGTGCTCATCTCCGTTTCTTTAAGCTATTGAGCCAGCGCTGTCCAAAGACATTTCGGCAGTCATGTGGCCAGCATGACATCAACTGCAGTGTAAGAGTATATGCTGAAACACAGAACTTTCCCACCAAGTAGTACCTATTTATCTACTTGCATTTACATGCTTTCAAACTGCTAGATTGGCAGGAGCTGAACAAATGATGGGAGCTCTCTCTCTAAATAGATGTGAGTTTATTAATTAATTAATTTTTATAGCCACCCATTTCAGTCAACGACTCTGGGTGGCTTACAATTCCCCCCCCCAAAATACACTCAAAATACTGAAGCCATTTTAAAACAATAAAAACATCCAACATAAATATATTTTGCAGCTGAGATACTTGGCCAGATACTTGGAGATATAGCCAGGAAATGGGGCCATTAACACATTCAGCACCCCAGGCTCGAGAACATGGTCAGGTTTTTAGGGCCTTCAAAAGGCTCACAGGAGCAGAACCATTTTAATCTCTAAAAGGAGGATGTTCCATAGAGTAAGGGGCCATTGTGGGAAAAGCTCGTCTTCTGTTCCCGCTCAGCAGACATTCTTTGATGGACAGGATTTGCAGTATGCCCATTCTGCTCAACTTAGTTGGACGGGTAGAGACTCTTAGAAAAGGGGACCGTCAGATAGGTGCATGTCTTTATGGCAGCCCTACAAATGAACCTGCAGCTTGTTCCTTCCCAGCAAGGAATGAGTCAACTTGAACAGGGTTGCTAGGTGACTCCCTGTGAACAAGATAAGAGCAGAGAAATAATTATATTTCATCACTCTTATCACCACAATGTAATGGTACTTGTACTTTGTCAGATTTACTCTTCATCTTTCTCCAAGGGGCCCTTCTTGGAGCTTTTCAGATCACCTATGCATTCTCTAGGATTGACAGAACAGAGGCTGCATAGAAACAATCCAACCCAAGGCCGTCATCCTGTGCCTATTCTGGGATGCAGCTATGACCTTGGTCCAAAAAGCCTCCTGGAATCTCATTAACAAGTCCTATTTCTATGATTGGCAAACCAACAAGCAATCAGAGTGTGATCTGACCATGGCAAAGGACTGGTGCTAATGTCCTCCACTTCCAGATCATGTTACAACCACTCCCAACCTAAAACCTAAATTTAGTGTGCAACCCTTGGTATGTTTTGATCCTCAGCTGGCTGGGCCTGGATGGTATAGGGCAGTGGTTCTCAACCTTTTTAATGCCGCGACCCCAACCGGTCGTAAGTCGAGGACTAAACCGGTCGTAAGTCGAGGACTAAACCGGTCATAAGTCGAGGACTAAACCGGTCATAAGTCGAGGACTACCCAACCGGTCGTAAGTCGAGGACTTTCCCTGCCCGGGAGCGCCACGCATGCGTGGTTCCGCCCCCTGCGCCGGCCGAGGCGTAGCTGGCAAGCGGCAGAGACGGAGCAGGCCGACCACCAGCTGGCCCAGCCCAAGGGAGGTAAGGCACCTGCCGGAAAAGAGGAAAAAAATGGCGGACAAAAAAATGGCGGACAAAAAAAAATGGCGGACAGCCTTGCTTGGCGACCCCCATGAAATGGTCGATCGACCCCAAATGGGGTCCCGACCCACAGGTTGAGAACCACTGGTATAGGGGCACCCCTGTCTTCCTTCTATGCCTTGCAAATTCAAACATATGAAAACAATTTATGAATGATTTCTCCCACGGCTGTGTTCAAACCTAAGGAACCCCACCTTTCTATTGTCCTGAAGACAAAGCTTTTCTATCAAGCCTGGAGCCCAATGGAGGCATGAAGCCATATTTGAGGGATTGTCACAGAGAGGAGAGGATTGACCTGTTCTTCAAAGCACCTGAGGGCAGGACAAGCAGTAATGGGTGGAAGCTTGTCAAAGAAAGTTCCAATGTAGAACTAAGGAGAAAATTCCTGACAGAACAATTAATCAGTGGAACGACTTGCCTCCAGAAGTTGTGGGTGTTCCATCACTGGAGGCTTTTAAGAAGAATCTGGATGGCCATTTGTCTGGAATGGTATAGGGTCTACTGCTTGAGCAGCTGGTTGGACTAGAGGACCTCCAGGACTCTTCCTACTCTGATGTTCTGCAATGTGTATATTGTATTGTTTATGAGCTATGGATTGCACCCTCCCACTTTTTATGTTTTATGTTTAATTATTTTCAGGACTTTACTTTTGCTTTTAATGGTTTGTTGTTATTGTTCTAGTTATTTGTATGTGTTTTGCTTTGGGTTATTTGTAACTTTTTATCCCATGCACGAGAGATGGGAGGCTATACAAATTGGATAAACAAATAAATAATAAGTAAATAAATTCTCAAATCTTCATTCCTCTTTCCACTTCCTGTTTCTACAGCTATCCCACATGTGTCCACAGGGCAGCCTCTACTTAATTCTGTGTGGCTTCCTTTTACTTATGTCTTTTTTAAAAAAAAATCTGAGAGGCTTGGAAGCTGAATGTTCATTTAAGAATCGATCCGCTTTCTAAGTAAGAGAGAAAAAAACAAAACACCCCCCCAAAAGAGAGGGAATAGTCAAATTCTTCACCAGGCCCTTCCATGTTTGGTTTCAAAATGTTTTGCTCTGTTGTGTTTTGTCCATTAAAGGTAAAGGTTCAGCAAACCCAAACTCCAATTTTATTTTTGAGATGAGAATTTAATTTCTTAAATGAAAATCAGTGATCCAGTTTATCAGTTCAAATGGGGGCCTCATGATGGGATGGCACTGGAGAAATGGCTGATGGATCCCCATAGAGAATAAAATGCAACAGTGCCAGTTTAATCAATCTATTGCCACTCTTGTGTGTTTGGATCATTGTCACTGCTGTGATTTTTAGCAGCCTTCCAAAAAGCCCTGACTGATAATTCCCTCCCAGCATGACTTCCATACTCAGCTACATTTGAAGAGCTCAAGACTTCTCTATCTGTAGTCTCCCTGAAAAAAGATATGCCTCCCAGCCTTTTCATAAAGCAGCTGAGAGAATTTTAGAGCAGGCCAAAGGTAGAAATTCTGTCTTATGCCAGTCCCCAGGGAAGAACTTCAGGGTTGCTTTCTAAATACTGAATCCCTTTTAGGTTTGCTTAGATGTTGTATTGAGCAGCACAAGGTGTCTATTCCAGCATTTCCCATCAAGATGTTCTCAAGTCCAGTCTGAGCTGGACTGTTGTTGGAATGTATCCAAAACCATGAGAGTGCATATAAAGGATCTGAGTTCCATGCATGTCTGCAAAGAGAAAATAGCAGATGGTGGTGCAATTCTGTAGACCAGGAATAGACAGTGTATAGTGTAGCAAATGTTGTTGAACTACCAATCTTGGACTCTCTCCTGAACTTTTTTTCCCTTCTTTTTATGACCCTGCAATCCCTTTTATCAGGGTGGACTCAGGGCCTGAATGGAGCTGAGCATTTACTGAGTGGATGCCCTTCCTGACACTTACGTGGAGTTCGCAGCAGATATTTTCTCATTGTATCCTGCTGCAAACTCTGCATAGGCATCAGGAAGGGTGTCTGGTCAGTAAACGCTCAGCTCCATTGAGTTGCTCTGACTCCACCCTGATAAAAAGGATTACAGAGTCATAAAAAGAAGAAAAAAAGCCAATTAACTCTGGAGAAGGCCAAATCAATACTAAAAGAGAGAATCGGGGACATAGATCATCAAAATATCACCAGTGGACTTGAATTCTATTGCCAAACGTATCTACCACAGGTAACTAACAATCTAACCCTAAGCAAGCATAGATTCATTTCCCAATGCTTGTTTTCATGCCCTCCCATCNTCCGTCCGTCCGTCCGTCCGTCTATCTATCTATCTATCTATCTATCTATCTATCTATCTATCTATCTATCTATCTATCTATCTATCTATCTATCTATCTATCTATCTATCTATCTATCTATCTATCTATCTATCTATCTATCTATCTATCTATCTATCTATCTATCTATCTATCTATCTATCTATCTATCTATCTATCTGTCACATTCAGAAACCATCCATCTTCTTCAAAGAGGGACTCTGTGTAGTGTACATATAAAATGTTAAAAACAGAAGACAAAGGAACTTAACTTTGGGGTTGATTCCCTTAATTTGGGATGCTACACTTGTCTTATGATCCAGGACCAACTAAACACCTATCTTTTATTAAGTCCTTATGTGACTCTAATAGCTTTTTAATACTTCTGCTTGCTTGCTCGGTTTTAGATCATTTCTTCTATGAAGAAATTTCATAGTGACGTCTTTAGTTCAGGAGATCTGAACTCTTTAATTGCACAACAAATACTGATGTTTAACTCCATAGTTACAAAACATCTCCTCTGTCATATTATTTTCTTCCAGCAGGCAATTGTGTTTTTTACCACCCTCCATACTTGCTTCAGATAGTTTCAAGTGGCAATTGAAAAGATGAGCATTGATTGACCTATTCTGGCCTATTGCTTTCAATGTAAGCAATGATTTCAGTTAAAATAAACGTTCTGTTTGGCAGTACCCATTGTCAAAGCTCAGTTCATGCAGCAGCGATCAAAGGAAAATTAAGATCAAGTATTTTTTTTTTATGAGAAGTTGCATAAATCTAAGTGAAGTTTTGATCTTCATGAACACTTAAGGGAAAAAAAAACCCACCACATGAAGCCAAAACACCCAGATAATTCTAGATTTTATTTAATCTGCTCAGCTGCGTGCATTTATGGAAGTGTACAGTATAAGAAAGCATGTAAGAAAGACTTTGATGGAAGCACAGATGGAATTATATATGAAAGAATTGAAAGCATTAAATGTCCTCATGTTTTTGGCAATTGGTCTTCTGAGACAAAGTTCCATTTAGCTTTAGTATTACTAATGATAGCTCTGTCATCCAGGAATCAGATTTTTTTTAAAAAAATAAATAAATTACTAATAGCTGCTTTCTTTCACAGGTTATCTGCTGAAGGCGGTATGCCAACAGTAGATTGAGTCATTTCTTTTCTCTCTTTGTTTCATGAGAAACAAGGAAATTGTCCAGGATGCTTTCTTGGGGAAGGGGCACACCACTGCCTCCTTCAGGGCCAGTGGAAGTACTTTGTTCCTCAAAGAATATAACACTAGATGTGGACCCAACCACATGTCACTTTCTGACCACCCTTCAAAAGCCACGAGGAACATGGATCCAATAAACAGGTGGCCACCATCTCAGGAATCCAGTCTAGTTCTTCAGGGGTCACGGACTCAAACTCATCCCATTTAAACTTGCAAGATTGTTCCTCAGGTACTTAGCAGGACTTGCCCAGTTGGAGTCCAGTTCTAAATAGATGTAAAGGTAAAAGGTAAAGATGTCCCTGTGGGTTTTACTCTGCTAGTTGCAGTTGACTTTAGAGGTGGTGCTCATCTCCGTTTCTTTAAGCTATTGAGCCAGCGCTGTCCAAAGACATTTCGGCAGTCATGTGGCCAGCATGACATCAACTGCAGTGTAAGAGTATATGCTGAAACACAGAACTTTCCCACCAAGTAGTACCTATTTATCTACTTGCATTTACATGCTTTCAAACTGCTAGATTGGCAGGAGCTGAACAAATGATGGGAGCTCTCTCTCTAAATAGATGTGAGTGTATTAATTAATTAATTTTTATAGCCACCCATTTCAGTCAACGACTCTGGGTGGCTTACAATTCCCCCCCCCAAAATACACTCAAAATACTGAAGCCATTTTAAAACAATAAAAACATCCAACATAAATATATTTTGCAGCTGAGATACTTGGCCAGATACTTGGAGATATAGCCAGGAAATGGGGCCATTAACACATTCAGCACCCCAGGCTCGAGAACATGGTCAGGTTTTTAGGGCCTTCAAAAGGCTCACAGGAGCAGAACCATTTTAATCTCTAAAAGGAGGATGTTCCATAGAGTAAGGGGCCATTGTGGGAAAAGCTCGTCTTCTGTTCCCCCTCAGCAGACATTCTTTGATGGACAGGATTTGCAGCATGCCCATTCTGCTCAACTTAGTTGGACGGGTAGAGACTCTTAGAAAAGGGGACCGACAGATAGGTGCATGTCTTTATGGCAGCCCTACAAATGAACCTGCAGCTTGTTCCTTCCCAGCAAGGAATGGGTCAACTTGAACAGGGTTGCTAGGTGACTCCCTGTGAACAAGATAAGAGCAGAGAAATAATTATATTTCATCACTCTTATCACCACAATGTAATGGTACTTGTACTTTGTCAGATTTACTCTTCATCTTTCTCCAAGGGGCCCTTCTTGGAGCTTTTCAGATCACCTATGCATTCTCTAGGATTGACAGAACAGAGGCTGCATAGAAACAATCCAACCCAAGGCCGTCATCCTGTGCCTATTCTGGGATGCAGCTATGACCTTGGTCCAAAAAGCCTCCTGGAATCTCATTAACAAGCCCTATTTCTATGATTGGCAAACCAACAAGCAATCAGAGTGTGATCTGACCATGGCAAAGGACTGGTGCTAATGTCCTCCACTTCCAGATCATGTTACAACCACTCCCAACCTAAAACCTAAATTTAATGTGCAACCCTTGGTATGTTTTGATCCTCAGCTGGCTGGGCCTGGATGGTATAGGGCAGTGGTTCTCAACCTTTTTAATGCCGCGACCCCAACCGGTCGTAAGTCGAGGACTAAACCGGTCGTAAGTCGAGGACTAAATCGGTCGTAAGTCGAGGACTAAACCGGTCATAAGTCGAGGACTACCCAACCGGTCGTAAGTTGAGGACTTTCCCTGCCCGGGAGCGCCACGCATGCATGGTTCCGCCCCCTGCGCCGGCCGAGGCGTAGCTGGCAAGCGGCAGAGACGGAGCAGGCCGACCACCAGCTGGCCCAGCCCAAGGGAGGTAAGGCACCTGCCGGAAAAGGGGAAAAAATGGCGGACAAAAAAAAAGGCGTACAGCCTTGCTTGGCGACCCCCATGAAATGGTCGATCGACCCCAAATGGGGTCCCGACCCACAGGTTGAGAACCACTGGTATAGGGGCACCCCTGTCTTCCTTCTATGCCTTGCAAATTCAAACATATGAAAACAATTTATGAATGATTTCTCCCATGGCTGTGTTCAAACCTAAGGAACCCCACCTTTCTATTGTCCTGAAGACAAAGCTTTTCTATCAGGCCTGGAGCCCAATGGAGGCATGAAGCCATATTTGAGGGATTGTCACAGAGAGGAGAGGATTGACCTGTTCTTCAAAGCACCTGAGGGCAGGACAAGCAGTAATGGGTGGAAGCTTGTCAAAGAAAGTTCCAATGTAGAACTAAGGAGAAAATTCCTGACAGAACAATTAATCAGTGGAACGACTTGCCTCCAGAAGTTGTGGGTGTTCCATCACTGGAGGCTTTTAAGAAGAATCTGGATGGCCATTTGTCTGGAATGGTATAGGGTCTACTGCTTGAGCAGCTGGTTGGACTAGAGGACCTCCAGGACCCTTCCTACTCTGATGTTCTGCAATGTTTATATTGTATTGTTTATGAGCTATGGATTGTACCCTCCCACTTTTTATGTTTTATGTTTAATTATTTTCAGTACTTTACTTTTGCTTTTAATGGTTTGTTGTTATTGTTCTAGTTATTTGTATGTGTTTTGCTTTGGGTTATTTGTAACTTTTTATCCCATGCATGAGAGATGGGAGGCTATACAAATTGGATAAATAAACAAATAATAAATAAATTCTCAAATCTTCATTCCTCTCCCCACTTCCTGTTTCTACAGCTATCCCATATGTGTCCACAGGGCAGCCTCTACTTAATTCTGTGTGGCTTCCTTTTACTTATGTCTTTTTTAAAAAAAAATCTGAGAGGCTTGGAAGCTGAATGTTCATTTAAGAATCGATCCGCTTTCTAAGTAAGAGAGAAAAAAACAAAACACCCCCCCAAAAGAGAGGGAATAGTCAAATTCTTCACCAGGCTCTTCCATGTTTGGTTTCAAAATGTTTTGCTCTGTTGTGTTTTGTCCATTAAAGGTAAAGGTTCAGCAAACCCAAACTCCAATTTTATTTTTGAGATGAGAATTTAATTTCTTAAATGAAAATCAGTGATCCAGTTTATCAGTTCAAATGGGGGCCTCATGATGGGATGGCACTGGAGAAATGGCTGATGGATCCCCATAGAGAATAAAATGCAACAGTGCCAGTTTAATCAATCTATTGCCACTCTTGTGTGTTTGGATCATTGTCACTGCTGTGATTTTTAGCAGCCTTCCAAAAAGCCCTGACTGATAATTCCCTCCCAGCATGACTTCCATACTCAGCTACATTTGAAGAGCTCAAGACTGCTCTATCTGTAGTCTCCCTGAAAAAAACATATGCCTCCCAGCCTTTTCATAAAGCAGCTGAGAGAATTTTAGAGCAGGCCAAAGGTAGAAATTCTGTCTTATGCCAGTCCCCAGGGAAGAACTCCAGGGCTGCTTTCTAAATACTGAATCCCTTTTAAGTTTGCTTAGATGTTGTATTGAGCAGCATAAGGTGTCTATTCCAGCATTTCCCATCAAGATGTTCTCAAGTCCAGTTTGAGCTGGACTGTTGTTGGAATGTATCCAAAACCATGAGAGTGCATATAAAGGATCTGAGTTCCATGCATGTCTGCAAAGAGAAAATAGCAGATGGTAGTGCAATTCTGTAGACCAGGAATAGACAGTGTATAGTGTAGCAAATGTTGTTGAACTACCAATCTTGGACTCTCTCCTGAACTTTTTTTCCCTTCTTTTTATGACCCTGCAATCCCTTTTATCAGGGTGGACTCAGGGCCTGAATGGAGCTGAGCATTTACTGAGTGGATGCCCTTCCTGACACTTACGTGGAGTTCGCAGCAGATATTTTCTCATTGTATCCTGCTGCAAACTCTGCATAGGCATCAGGAAGGGTGTCTGGTCAGTAAACGCTCAGCTCCATTGAGTTGCTCTGACTCCACCCTGATAAAAAGGATTACAGAGTCGTAAAAAGAAGAAAAAAAGCCAATTAACTCTGGAGAAGGCCAAATCAATACTAAAAGAGAGAATCGGGGACATAGATCATCAAAATATCACCAGTGGACTTGAATTCTATTGCCAAACGTATCTACCACAGGTAACTAACAATCTAACCCTAAGCAAGCATAGATTCATTTCCCAATGCTTGTTTTCATGCCCTCCCATCAGCATTACTGGCAAGAAAATTTCATGGGATTTCTTAATTTGCAGAGACTTTGCCTTGTATAACCAGGGGAGGTAGAAACTCTCATTTATGTCCTCATACAGTGTCCTTTTTATGATGCCCCAAGACATGCTCTGATCCCTCCAATCATTTCCAAATCCAAGGGCCACACTGATAAAATTTTATTTTTATTATTTTTTTAAGGGGTGCTTATCCCATACTCACATACCAGGTGGTCAAATATCTTCATCAGGTTATACAACTTTCTTCCCTTTTCCCAATAACAAATTATTTTTGTCAGGATACCAGAATAGCAGAGTTGGAAGGGACCTTGGAGGTCTTCTCGTCCAACCCTCGCTTAAGCAGGAGACCCTATACCATTTCAGAGAAATGATTGTCCAGTTTTTTAAAAAAACTATTTCTCTTTTTTTTACTGTAAGGGCTGATCAAAGACAGAAGGAAAGATATTTGAATTTCTTGGACTACAACTCTGAGTCTTCCTTACCACTGGTCTGGATGGGAATGACTGTTAGTAATTGTGGTTTAGCAACATCTGGAGAATGTGGCTTAGACCATTTATCAGGTTGGGATGACTACAAATCTCACTCAGATAAGGCATTTTCTGAAGCACCTCCAGTTAGAGAAAGAATTAACAAGCCCTCAGCCAAAATTTAGCTCCCCCCCTTCTTTCTAGTTTTATCTCATTTCCTTACCACAGAATTCTTTCACCTTTTTTCCACATATCACCTCCTTTCCCCAGAGTTCTCTATATGAAAGGTGTAATGAGCACTATTCACTTTGAATGCCATTGTTTTGTTTGAAATCAGAAGTAAAACAATAAAACCTAACATACCCATAACTGCAAAAGGACAGCAGAGATGTTTGCCCTTTGTTTACAGCAACAGATCATGTAATATTCAGTTGGGATGTGGTAGAGAGAACACTGTTGGTCCAACTAGCATAACATCAAGAATGGAAATTTTTTCCCCAGAAAATCCTATACAATGTTTACATATTAAATTAAAAAAGGAAAAAAAACCCCTCTGTTTATCCTCTATTGCATTGTATACGCTTAAGTGGCAGAAATGGTGAAGGGAGGAAGAGATAAGAATTGGCAAATGAGAGAAGCAGTGTCATGCCCTCATGATAAATTTGTGTACCTTTTTTAAGGTACACAATGTGGTATGGATGTTTAAGTTCCCTGAAGTTGCATCAGTGCACCACTGTTTTTATCCTTTTGACAAAACACTCTAGACTTGCACAAAGCCCTGCTAATCAGTCAGGATACATGACAGAGAAAAATAGAGTGAAATGCACCATCTTTTCCTTTCTGTTAAGGTTGTCCTGTCCCTTTTAATATGGAAACAAAAGACCAAAACATCTCCTCACCTACAATCAATAGTTGGATAAGCAGAGATTAACATCATACTAGACCAACAATCAAGCTGTAAACAATACCGCAATCAAAGAATACAAACACAGACAAACAAACAGTAAATGACAGCTTAATCAAGGAACCACCAAGAACACTCGCACAAATACTGATAGGGCAAACCAGTTGTATATAAACAGAGACCAAACGCTATTCCCATCTAGTACTGATGCTGTTACCTAGCTGGGCAAAGAAATGTCTGCAAGAAAACCAAGCTCAGAGAGCACTAGGAACCTCACAATGTCTGTAGCAGAATCAGACCTTCTCCTTTTCACCGAAATAAGCAGCTCACATTTGTAGGCATAGTATTAGTAATAGAAGCAATTTTCAACTCAATTTCATTTCGTTTTTGTTTAGAACATAATACCTAATTCCATGAATATAGTACAAGACAAAACCCGCCAATACCAAGCTGTCAAAAAACAAATCCATAAATCACACACATAATTGGACTCCCCAAACATCCAAATAATAAAGAATCTGTATTGGCATCATGTAGCAATGTGAGACTAGGCCAAAAATACTCAGCTGATGCAGAAATAAGAAGAGAGGTCAGACAGGGATGTATTCTGTCTTCACTGTTGTTCAATATCTACTCTGAGTCAATCTTCAACGAGGCACTGGAGAACATCAATGCTGGCATCAAAGTAAACGGTGTTTGGATCAACAACTTAAGATATGCTGACGATACAGTTCTGCTTGCCAGTAAGCATGAAGACCTTCAGCTCCTCATCAACAGAGTCACAGAAATATCTGAAAAATACGGCTCGAAGCTTAACACCTCAAAAACCAAGATCATGGTCGTCAGCAAACAACCCGTTAATTTACCACCAATAAATTCAGAAGGAATACCACTAGAAAAAGTTGAAAGGATCACGTACCTTGATTCCAATTTACATGAAAGCTGGGACATGACCGTTGAAGTAAAGACAAGGATAGAAAAAGCCTGAATAGCACTGTTCAAAATGAAAAAAGGTCTTCTGCAGTCACGACATAAGCCTAAGACTGAAAATCAGGCTTGTCAGATGCTATATTTTTTCTCTCCTGTTCTATGGAGTAGAGAGTTGGTCTCTGACAGAAGGCCACCTGAAGAGACTAGAATCATTTGAAATGTGGATTTATAGGCGCCTGTTACGTATAAGCTGGGTTGACAAGATCAGAAATGAGGAGGTGATAAGCCGCCTGGGAAAGCCAAGGGAAATCATCAAAACAATTAAAAAATGAAAATTAGAATATTTCGGACATGTGATGCGACACCCAGAAAAATATGGCATACTCCATTTAATCCTCCAGGGAAAGATTGAAGGCAAACGAGGTCCAGGCAGAAGAAGAACATCGTGGCTTCAAAATCTAAGGGATTGGTTTGGACAAAACTCAGCAGCACTTTTTCGTGTGGCTGCTGATAAAAACATGATCGCCAACATGATCACCAACGTCCGAAAATGGATATGGCACAAGAAGAAGAAGCATTAGAAGCATTTTGGCCCTAATACTTGCAGGAATTTAACAGCTTTTTTCTGAAAGGCCAAGAGGTTTGGGACCATCCAATTTTCAAGGAAGGTCTTCCATAGGGCAGGCTATGTAACAGAGAAGTGATGCTGCCTTGGTCCCAAAAGATGACACTTTTTAAGAAAGAGGTCCTGGGGTGTTCCCATCCTGTTGGACTGGGGGTAAAGGCAGATTATTTTTATTTGTCTGTATTAGATCCCAAATCTCTTGCTTTAATGTTTCACCTTACCAAGCAGCATAAATAAATAGGTCAAAGTATGTGTTTCCTCATTAGTCTTCTCACAATGTCATGGGCTGCTTCTACTATTGTTGAAGACTAGGTTTAACTCACTTTGGTAGGATTTTTCCCCTTTTCTTTGAATAAAGTACTGGGTTCATCTGTCATACATAAGTTCATTATTATTATATGATAATGATATAAGTATTTTCCCATTTTAAACATCAGTCTAAAGCTTGTATGATCATCAGATTCAATCTATGTGACCTCAGCCATTATCTTAGAGCTGACTCTCGCCAGCAACTATTATTTAAGAACGACAGTGGCTCAGTCCTTACATTTCATTGAGGCGTAATGCAGATTGTTTGACTTTGTGTGTTGTGTAAATACAGTGAGAGCACTGTATTTACACAACACACACAAAGCCTCATTCTCTCAACTGTCTTGTGGGCACATTTCATTGGCACTATGACAGACTCTCTGGGCTCTCATTTGCCTTTTAAGAGGGCAGCCAGAGGTCCAGAAACACTACTTAGCAAGGATGAGTTGATCTCAGATGTTGCTACTGCTGACCTTTAGGTTGATAAGAGTGTGTAATTGATGGTAATTAGGCTAAAATGGAGTTGGGTAGTTTTGACTTCAGTATGTTGTGAGAACTTGGCCATTGTCTTAACACAAATCGTTAGGTCACACTATAATATATTTCTTTGGACCTAACATGCTATGAAAAAAGAATAAGTTTTCTTTGTTATTTCAGGTTTAGGGTTCATTGTATTCTCTGAGCCTACAATACACTTAACCAGGTCAATTAAAGACCTAGCAGACACATTTCTACCATATGTTATGCTCACTTAGATTTGTGTGGCTTAGACTTCTATAGGAATCCAACCCACATGGTTAATCTGTAGTTGTATTGGGTAAACAGAGAAAAATGAATGAATTTGGTAACTAGTTAAGAGCATTGCATGAAAGTATGTGATGGAGCAAAGAAAGAAAAATGAGGTGGGAAAGTGAGAAGTAGAGTTGGGTTGAAATCAAAAGGGACATCTGTGAGTTTGAGAACCTGAAGAAAAAAGAAGTGGATAGAAACGAGAAAGACTGCATGGCAAAATTTTCATATAAGAGTGGCATCCTAGGGAAGAAAATAATATTCCAGAATCTGCTCCAGTGAATATGTAGGTCCTTACTATGGTGCCAGGAGGGAAGAATAATTGCATCCAAAAAGATGTGGGATGGCACTCCCTTGAGCAATTTGATCGTCTGCTAGTAGGCTTCACCTAGTAATACAGCCTCCCATACCATCATCTACCTTGTGTTGTTGGTTGTCACTCTGGGAAATATTTTTGGGAGTGGGATTCACATTAATTAAATTACCCCAAAGGTATACAATAGCAATATCAACCATACTTACTTATATACCATTCCGTAGTGCTTTACACCATTCTCTGAGTGGCTTATAAATGTCAGCATATTGTCCCCAACAATCTGGCTCCTCATTTTACTGATCTCAGAAGGATGGAAGGCTGAGTCCACCTTGAGCTAGTCAGGATTGAACTCCTGACTGTGGGCAGTTTGCCTGCAATATTGCATTCTAACCCCTGTGCCACCAGTGGCTACATGGCCTGATAATACCTATTCTTAAAAGTGGTTACTTACATACAGCAGCAGCAGCAACTTTTTTCAATGTTCTAAAATACACAAGTTGATCCAGAACAGTAACAATTATTGCATCTTTTTTCTCTCTAACCTACTATACAGATGACCTTGTAGTTTTATTTTACTTGTGAAATATACCATCCAGTCGGGCTACATCTATGATTTCTAAGATTGATATTTAACAAGGCCAACCAACAATGGTGAAATGTTCAGGAATCCCGATTTCCATTTCTTTGTGAAGGACTTTTACTTGTGGGGTAAAGAATCTGTTGCCTTCAGATATTGTTGAACCAAAACTCCCAACAATCTTAGCCAGTGTCACAATGTTTGGAGCTGTAGCTTGGCAGGACCTTGAAGACCACTACTTCCCATGGTGATTCCACATTCTTCTTCTAGAAGGGGTTCTAGAATTTCAATCAATTTACGTGAAATAACTATTGGAGACATTTAGAAATTCCAAACTGTATTAGGTGACATTTTGTTTTGCAAAATTTGATTAAAACAAAAGCTGCCAAATATCCTCATTTAGCATCACGTCTTTCTAGTTTGTTCTGTACTAACAATTAAGACACCTGAGTTTTTGTAATTGAATGATATACAAAATATTTTGTTGTTGTTATGTTTTTGTTAAAAATGCACATCATTATGTTTTACAAAATTATATCTACATTAACCATTGTCTATAAAAGAAAGCACTGTTTTCCTTCTGGGGCTATTCATTCCACTAACCAATATTTCCTTTTGTATGCATCTCATCCATCAAGACAACAAAAAATAGGCCTGTAATATAAGCAATTAGAAAACATTATTTGAAAGCAATAAGTTGGACAAATCACTCCTTTACACTGTCTATTTTGCCTCTTGCTTCTTTAACAGTGAGGGGAAGTTAACCTCAATTATTTCTTATTCATAATATAGAACTAATTTGAAATGAATAGCTCAGCCAGAGTATGTGTTTTCTTTTCCAAATGTAACTGCCAGAAATCTGAACTCTCTCCGACATCTTTTAAAAGATTGTTGTCAACTTGACAACACCTTGATGTACTCTTCATTTAATTATAAACTATTTTCATTCTACAAGCACTTAGTTATTTTCTCTTTCAACCTCAAGCTAATAAATGTCATTATCATTATGTCTTTGCTGTATTTAGCTTATGTTCAGTAGTAAATTTATTACAATTCTTTATAAAAAACACATATTTTTTCCTAAACAAGAAATATTGTCCCCTTTGTTCCGCTTCTAGAAGTTATCATTTTAGGTGACACATTATCCCTCAATGTCTTTTTCTCTTTTTGGGGGTTATCTTAATATTTCCAAATGTCTGGTTTTTGCTTCTGTTTCTTTTTAAAACATGAAAACTAGTTTTAAAGAATATTGATGACTCAAGGAAAGGATAGAACAAGAAGTGCTACTGTACCAGAATTAGAGAGAAAGTGACCTTTAGGGACAAGAATATTTAATATTTCATGGATAGCTTTGCAGGGAAATTGGAGTAAGCTGTCCTTAAGGAAGACTTTCCTAGAAGGGGTATCTTCTAGATGTATGGATTTCAATTCCCAGAAATGCCAGAAAGAACTGACATTGTGTACATTCAGTTCCATACATCTGGAAGTTGCTGAGGTTGAGAAGAAAAGTATTGATTACTTATAGAATCATAGAATGAAGCTCATTGTGTATAATACTTGAAATTGTGATCAGAACAATTTTTGCATAGATGACTAAGTACCATAGTATAACAGATATTCCTGTTAGCTATATTAACAACTGCATTTGCATAACATGCTAAACTTGAATAGTGTTAATCTTCATTAAGATTTGGGTCCCCTGCATTTAAGTGCAGCCCATTATTTAATTTATAATTCAATGTGTCATGAAAACCTAGAAATTGATAAACTGTAAGTCTGTGGAGTGAATATTGTCAGTAAAGTTCCTCCCTCGCTTCCCAAGAAGTATCTAGGATAACTTGCCACGGTCAACTCGCCAACTTGCTGTAGGACAACTTGCTGTGGGAGGGTGAGTTGTCCTGTGCAAATTGACCATGGCAAGCTGGCCATGATGAGTTGGTCCATTCCATCCCAAGAAAGACCTGAACAATGTTACTAAAAACATGAAGATTAAGAAAAACCATTATTGAAATTCCTCAGGAAGAGAGAAATAGCTAGGAATTACTTAAGTGCAAGTAGGCACTTCAGAGTGTATTTTCATTTATAAGCCCAAAGGATCTGCACATTCCACTCCATGAAATTAAATCAAACTACTTGAAAGTCTTGTTCCTTGCATTTCCATTGAAAAAGAGCTGAGTCAAATATTGACAGAAAATACATTTCAATTATCCAGGACTGTAAAAGAGTTGTCCTTCCATTGCTGAATAATAGCTGCATTAATCAGTCCTTGGATTGATCGCAAAAAAGGAGGATTGAACCAAGCTAATATTTGGGCAAAAGACCACTAGAAATCTTGAAGCAATAGACTAGATTGGGAAGTAGAGCACATCACTCAACAAGCAAGAGTAAATGACCTTAGTATTGTTGCCAAAATCAGCAACAACAATCCAAGTAGAACATGGAATCATAGAGTTGGAAGGGACCTCAGAGATCTTCTAGCCCAACTCCCTGCTCATGGCAGGAGCCTCATACCATTCCAGTCAAATGATTGTCCATCTATTTTTGAAAGCTTCCAATGATGGAGCACGTACAACTCCAGTAGGCAAGCGATTCCATTGATTACATGTATCAGTGGAATAGCCTGTATATCACATGTATCAATGTACAGACATATGCATGTGTCTGTGAAGTCATTTCAATAATTGTGTTTGTTATATCCCATGCTTGAAGTCTTATTATTCTTACAGTAAGTCTTATTATACTGATACATCCTAAATATGCTTTGGTATATAGACTATGTGACCAGATGCATGTCATTTTTATAGAGACGCTCATTTATAAAGAGTAAGACATGCCCCTAGATCTATTCCTCGTGATCCTGTTTCCTAGTTTCAATGATCTCAGATGTCAAAATCATAACAATAGAAAAGCACTCTGCTTGACACCTTGCTTTAGTTAGAATACATAGTCCAGGAGTCTGAGTCAATTTCAGGCAAATATATACATGTCCACCACTATTTGGTAACTTCACCACATTTGGTTGCCCCAAATAGAAGTTGCTTCTTTCTGCCACAAGTCATTCCATAAACCTGATATTGTAATTTATACTTCCATGTTAAAAAGAAACTGAAAAACATAATTGAAAAAGACTTAAAAGACTCACTGTCAACTGGCAATATATATCCATATAAAAATACATGTTCACAAAATAAGTAGGGAGGATCAATCTTCTTGCATGGTTCAGTAGATGTCATTTCATTTCCTAAAACACTCATCACATTTTTCTGTATCTCCATTTATTATATGGTTTTTTTGCTCTTAATATTATTTTTTAAAAAACATCTTCAATCTTCCATCAAGTAAAACTGCATAGATCACTCCAGGGTGACTAGCACAACCTTGAACTGAATTTGTCTAATAATTTGATTCTGACATGAGTAGAGAAGAAAAGTGAATTGTGAATATATTTTGGACTGTGCATCTGTAGCAAGACTGAAGGGTAGTATCCCAAAATATGAGAAAAACCAAGGCATCCATGAATATCATTGCAGTTCAGAAAATATTTACTTTTATGTCAGCATTGGAAGACCTTAAGGACCAAGTTAGGGACAGATCACCATGGAGAAAAATCTATGCTGACTGATCACTGTATGTAATCAATCATAAACAATGTCAGCTTCGGCTAAAAATAAAACAAGAAAATATCAGTTTGGAATGTGCAATGCAGTTCACTTTATTTGTAGAAGTCAAATAGAAGGTGGACAATTTAGAACTGTTTTAATGAGGTTCTGTAGGCCTTCTGCTCCTCCACTGTCCAAGCTCACCTCTTTTGACCACTTGGCATCCTCAACTTTGCTCTTTAATGCCTGCCCTCGTTGCTTCTGATTAACCCATTTCCCTTTATGAGGAAAAAAGATTCAGGCAACAGAAATATAACTGAGTCAGTCAATGATAATTATGGACCTGCCAAATCAAATGAGAAAACCTCTTTACTGCTGGTTTCGTTCTTGGATCTTGAAATGCTCAACCTTTCAACTGAGCCTTGTGTTTGTCTCCTTTCCATAGTGATAGAAACTGTCAACCTTCAAACAAATTTGGCTGCAGCCATCTTCACTTCATTTTCAGTTGCCACAGTGATGGGAGGGGGGAGATGTATTTGCTTAGTTTAGACATAACAATAACTATTCTGTGGGAATCAAGGTCAAGTTACCTAAGTGCCCGCCAAAGTAGTTAATTGGGGAATATGATTTATGACATACTGCAGGGGTGGGAAGTTCAACTTTTTACTTTGTAACCTTGAGGGAGGGAACTTTCAGTCTTGGTTTCACCTTTGTACGTACCGATATTATGTAGCCATTAAATTCTTTGAGGAAAGCAATTGCCTCAGAGTTCTTATTTCTATTGGTCTCATCTATCGGAACCATGACAAAAACTTATTCACAGCAGAGACCTGAGAGACACGAGGAGGGTGTTCCTTAAACTTTTGGCTCCCAAGATTCCTTTCCACTTGCAAAAATTATGGAGAACCCCAAGAAGCTTTTACAGGTAGTCCTTGACTTACGACCAAAATTGAGCCCCAAATTTCTGCTGCTAAGTGAGACATTTGTTAAATGAGCCCTGTTCCCTTTTACGACCTTTCTTGCCATGGTTGTTAAGTGAATGACTGCAGTTGTTAAGTTAGTAACACGGTTGTTAAATGAATCTGGCTTCCACATTGACTTTGCTTGTCCGAAGGTCGCAAAAAGGGATCACATGACCTTGAGACACTGCAACCGTCAGAAATACGAATCAGTTGCCAAGGGCCCATATTTTGATCATGTGATCATGGAAATGCTGCAATGGTCATAAGTGTGAAAAATGGTCATAAGATCACTTTTTTCAGAGCCATTGTAATTTTGAACGATCACTGAGTGAACTGTTGTAAGTCGAGGATTACCTGTATTTGTATAGACGATATTTATCAATATATACTGTATTCAAAATTCATTTGTAGAATAATTATTTATTGAATCATGTAAAAGTAACAGTATTAAACTTGTTAGATATTAACATAAAAATATTGAAAAAAAATAAACAAATTAAAAAACAAACAAACATAAGAGTGACATTGTTTTAAACTTTTGAAAGTATCTTTAATACTTGGCAAATACTTTATGTTTCATGGACTCCTGAGAAGGTCTTGGGGACCCAACTTTAAGAAACATTGTATTAGGAGATCTAGCTGGAACAAAACATCAGAAAGAACTCAAAAGATTAGGGGATTGGAGGCTAAAACATATGAAGAACGGTTGCAGGAATTGGGTACATCTAGTTTAATGAAAGGAAGAACTAGGAGAGACGTGGTAGCAGTGTTCCAATATCTCAGGGGTTGCCACAAAGAAGATGGAGTCAATCTCTTCTCCAAAGCACCTGAAAGCAGAAGAAGAAGCAATGGATGGAAACTTATAAACTTAGAATTAAGGAGAAATTTCCTGACAGTTGGAACAGTTAATCAGTGGAACGACTTGCCTCCAGAAGTTGCGAGTGCTCCAACACTGGAGGTTTTTAAGAAGAGACTGGACAGCAACTTGTCTGAAATGGTGTAGGGTCTCCTGCTTGAGCAGGGGGCTGGACTAGAAGACCGCCAAGGTCCCTTCCAACTCTGTTATTCTCTTAAGAAACATAGGGAAAAAATGATGGTGAGAAGGAATGCTGATGAAAATGGTTTTAATTTATATTTACAGGGACAAAAGTAGCCATTGTATTTATTTTGTTTCTAGCTTGAATTTTTGTAACCATTGCTAATGGTAGAAATAATTGGTTTTAAGGATTTTAGAAGCAAAGCCCATATCAAAAAGGTTGAATGACTGTATGGAAGATGTTCCATTTCTCAACAAAATCATGCTGAATATTTGTCAATTGTCTTTTTATATGTCTGATTCCCATCCATGCTATTGTTGAGGTAAGGTGAATTGCTTATGGCCAAGGCAATGCTTTTGCTGGGGATTTTGATGAGAGCCTGGTGTATTATGGACAAGTTCAGTGGTTCTCAAACTTTTCTTCACCACGGACCATCTTTAAATACCTTTTGTGGCCACAGGCTATGGCCACAGACCCCCCCCCCCAGACTTAACTCAAGTTTTAAATCATTACATTTCTTCAAGCCTGGACAAGATTACCTATACCAAAGAGAATATTAGAGATCAAAGGCTGGCTTTAGAAACAGATTTAAGGCAGCAGAACAAAGGAACCGGTATTACTGTTGCAAAACTGAGTGGGAAAAAAGGGACCTTGAATGTTCTGTTGAAGATGTGTAGAATTAAAATAAAAAGAACATGTAGATTTCTGCAGCTTTGTGCAATCCTCGAGAGCTACTCTCAGTCCCAGCCCTCAGCTCTGGAATCTGTGAAGTGTGATATTAATTCATTTTCATAAAATTACTTTCACGGTCCCTTCCCCTCCCCCCCCTCAGATATTGCTGTGTGCAACTCTGATTATAAAGGGATACAGAGAAATGTGCTGTTGGGAAGCATTATAGCTTTTTCCAATTTACGAGCCGCAAAGAATCTTTTTGACTAAGATTAAACTGAAGCTTACATGTGCTGGATTTTTATCATGGAAATGTTTTAAGAGTTGGATATGGATCTTGAAATTTGAATCAAACACTTCTTCCATTCTAGTACTCAAGGGGCTGTCAGAGAGAGGAGGGGATTGACTTGCTCTCCAAAGTAGAACAAGAAGTAATGGGTGGAAGCTTATTAAGTAGAGATCCAGTTTAGAAGTAAGGAGAAATTTTTATTTCAATTCAGAATAGAGGTGGAAGAGACCTTGGAGGTCTTCTAGTCCAATCCCCGGATCAAGCAGGAGACCCTATACCATTTCAGAAATTTTTTTGACTGGAGAATCTTTTGACCAGGATGGTATAATAAGGTCTCCTGCCTTGAGCAGAGGATTGGAGTAGAAGACCCCTGAGCTTCCTTCCAGCACTCTGATTCTATGTACTATATTCTTCCCATTTGGATTTATGTTAGCTAGTAAAACAGATAAAATGATCCTCAACATTTACAGGCCGTGGGAGGGAGAGTTAATACAGATAATTTCATTGTTGCTTGGGTGTTTACAAACTACACTTTAATGGCAACTTTTAAAAGGCTTCTTCACAATTTGTGCTTTGTGAAGTCACATGGCCTAGAACTGTAAATTATGCATCTCGTTCCTAAGTAACCTTGTGCTATGCTAAAATTTTATCTAGAAAGGTCACAGATGCAATGAAGTGGTGATAAAAATTCCAGTCCTTCAATGAATCAGTCATCAGGTATAAGGTGGGAGGATGATCTCATGTTATGATGCATCAAGCACAAGGAATGTTGGAAATGTATGCAAATTCAGAACATTTCTCCATCTGGTTTTGTTATGTATTTTGACTCAAAGCAGTTTTCAAGGAACTTGAAAACAGAAGAGGCCTTGCAATCATTTTCTGCCTGACCTTTTTAACTGAAGATGCCAAAGTCTGTGGAAGGAGCACCTTTGCATTGGAGATGGGGGGGGGGAATGGTTTCGTCCCCATTTGGATGCAAATCTGTATTATGCAACCTGCACAAAAACTGTTTTAAAACTGGCCCTTTGTGGATGCTTGCTATGCAAATCGCATCTCTTGAAAAGATATGTATATTGGGGAAAGGGTTGTGTAATTGTAACCCCTTTGTGAAAAGAATAAAGAAAAATGAAGTATGCTAGGGAAAGCAATTTCTGACATTTGTGCAGGTTGGGCACAAAACGAGTATATCTGGGGATGCGTACATCAAAGCACATATAAATATATTAATAGAAACAGTTTAAAAAATGTGCATGGCTGACAAATGAAACTTGACAGATCGACCAAAATGAGAAACTAAGAAAAAACCCCTCAAATAGACAGATTCCTTAGGCCTCTGCATGCTCCGAAAAGGTGCTACAATATGCAGAAATTCAAATGAAGCTCTTGTCCACAACCCATTAAAGGAGTCAAACATTTTCCAAACATGGTATGGCCAGCCCACAAGAGCAGTACAATTCTGCAAATTATGACACAGCTCTTTTAATGAATTAAAGATTGCTGCTATGCTTGTATCCCTACAAAGGGAGTAGAGGCTAAAACATATGAAGAATGGTTGCAGGGATTGGGTACATCTAGTTTAATGAAAAGGAGTACTAGGGTAGACATGATAGCAGTGTTCCAATATCTAAGGGGCTGTCACAAAGAAGAGGAGGTCAACCTATTCTCCAAAGCACCTGAGGAAACAAGAACATGAAGCAATGGATGGAGACTAATCAAGGAGAGAACCAACTTAGAACTAAGGAGAAATTTCCTGACAGTTAAAACAATTCATCAGTGGAATGACTGATGCCTCCAGATGTTGTGGATGCTCCAACAATGGAGATTTAACAACCAACAGACAGATTGGACAACCATCTGTCTGAAATCTTATAGGGTTTCCTGCTTGATCAGGGGGTTGGACTAGAAGACCTTCCAACTCTGTTACTCTGTAAGTTCCAAAGCACTCTTGAAACACCACCTGGTGTTAATAGTTAATATCTATTCAACCCTACTCTACATACAAAGCAGATGTTCTAGCACTGAGCCAAATACCTTGGTTCTTCTCTGGCTGTGCTAGTTGCCTCATTGACATACAATATTACCCCCCAACCTCCTACAATTGAGGGGTATTACTATTTCATTGGTGCAATGCAGGGCTCCTGTTATGTAGACAAGAGTTTAGGAGAGCACGAATAAACTTAGTTTTTATGGAAACTGCATTTGATGTAAAATGCAGGAATCCAATTGCTGAATGAAGTACCTCTTGTGACTGACTGTGTTTCCCTTCTGTTGCAGCAAATACCCTAGCTGCCATTTAGCTGCCAAATTAGTTTTAAGTTTTTGTTATTCTCACAGAGGAAGCCAGTTTGGTGTAGTGGTCAGGGCACCGGGCTAGAAACTAGGAAACCGTGAGTTCTAGACCCACCTTAGTTGGGTGAGCTTGGGCCAGTCATTCTCTGTCAGCCCTAGGAAGGAGGCAAGGACATATCACTTCCCAAATCTTGCAAAGAAAATTTGCGAGGACTTACTACATACACATACACACACACATGTGGGACCAGGATTCCATATTGTCAGCCTTGCAAATTAAATCCAGACAAGAAGCTAACCCAGAAGTACTAACTCTAACTTTATTGTTAATAGACTCTGACCAATCTGAAAGTATGTCTCTCCCTTCCTCCATGTAGGAAACTAGGGAGAGTCCTTTCTGAGACATTTGCCATGCCCACATTCCTTCTGTAGACCCAGCTGCCATGTACCTGGCCATTGTCTAGTCTGCAGCTCTTCCTCCTGTCTGCCGAAGTCATTCCCACATACCATTGCACAAATAGACCATCTTTCCCATTGCAGGTCTGGCTAGTCACCAGTTTCATCAATGGGCATATGTAGTATTTTCCCTTATAGTACAAGTTAGATTCATCATTTTCAAAACTAGTTTTACTTGATCTTTATTTGGCAAGGTGGGTTGTTGTTTCGCTACTCTTCAAGCACTGCTCACATGCCCAGCAAAGTTTTGCACTGTTAACTTTAAAAACGATTATTATGCTCAGTAGGGGAATACAGAGACGTATTTAACAATATCTTGTCCATCTTCTTTGATCATGATTAGAGCAGGAAATAGAATGCCAGCTTCTTTACTCTGACTTGATAAATATTTGTCTGCTACCACAATGAAAGAAAGTTTGTAAGATGAAGCCAACTAGGCTGAAATTGTTTTATCTTATTAGATTATCAACTGTTTTAAATGCAAAGGACATTCTGTTTGTTTCTTGGGGGGGGGAATAGAGGAAAAATAAAAACAAATTAATCACAGTCATGAGAGTTATAAGCATAAAAAAAACCAATCCCCATATGTTCAAAGATATGGATTTTGTTTCTGAGATGATGATTAAAGAGGCTTGTCCTATTTACCAGGCAGAGAAATACAGGTAGTCCTCAACTTATGACCACAACTGAGTTGCTAAGCAAGACAATTAAGTTGTTAAGTGAGTTTTGCCCCATTTTATGACCCTTCTTCCCATAGTTGTTAAGTGAATCACTGCAGTTGTAAAGTGAATCATTCAGTGATTAAGCAAATCTGGCTTTCCTCATTGACTTTGCTTGTCAGAAGTTGGCTGGGAAGATTACAAATGGGGATCACATAATCCAGGACAGTACAACTATCATAAACACATGTCAGTTGCCAAGTGACCGAATTTTGTTCACACGAACATGGGGAGGCTGCAATGGTTATAAATGAAACCAGTCACAAGTCACTTTTTTCAGTGCCATTGTCATTTTGAACAGTCACTAAATGAATGATTGTAAGTCAAGGACTACCTCTAGAACGTGACAGAATATAGGGGCTATTTAATGTCCCTCTATTTCTAGGGATTTTCAGTTTTTCTGCAAGAATACTCATAAGTCAGGTGTGTTATTACCCTTCTTATTTGCATCCTAGTTGCAAGGCAAGCCTTAACACTTAGCTGTTATCACTTTTAAAAAGCAGCAGAGATTAGATGTAGCCAGCAACAGAAATAAATTTGCAGAGGTTTTTTTTAGGATGCTGCATAACATTAAGTAAGATGCGTCTGCTGGGTAAAATACCCGAGGGATGATTGATTAGAAGGACAAGACTGGGAAAAAGTACCCAAAGTGTAAAACAAGAGTCATTTTGCTGTGACAGCTTCATCCTGATGCTGTTGCTAGAGGGTAAAACATTGGCCTAATAATCCTTGGAGGGGCTCTGAAAAATCCATTTCCCAACCAAGATGTGTCTTTGTCTATTGTTTTATCATTTTACTATTGAGAGCTAGGTTTGTCTAGTGCAGGGGTCTTCAAACTTGGCCCTTTTTTTGACTTGTGGACTTCAACTCCCAGAATTCCTCAGCCAGGCACGCTGAAGTCCACAAGTCATAAAAGGGCCAAGTTTGAAGACCCCTAGTCTAGTGGTTAAGGCACCAGGTTAGAAACCAGGAGACTATGGAGTTCAAATCCCATTTTAGGTATGAAAGCCAGCTGGGTGACTTTGGACCAATCACCAGAAAACTGTGAGTTCTAGTTCCCATTTAGGCATGACTAAGGCTACATGACTTTGAGCAATTCACTCTCTCTCAGCCTACCCCACCTCACAGTGCTGTTGTGAGGAATATAGGAGGAGAAAGGAATATTAAGTATGATTGCCATCTTGAGTTATTTATAAAAATAATAAAGGCAGGTTATAAAGAAAAATAAATAAAATTGTTCTTTGTCGATACTATGGACATCATCATGGAAGAATAGCTAGGTGGTGTTGCTGAAACAAGATTAGTCGTTACTAGAATGCCAGTATTAGATTCTCTTTCATCCTGCAACCCATCAGCCATCACATCTGGGCAGAAGCATGCAATCAATGCCTCAGAAGACACCATGAAAATTGTTGACTTCAAAGCAAAGTCAAAGTGCTGGTTATTTACATGGGCACCTCCATGCAATTGCTGTTCATTGGCTTACGCTATAGTCATGGGTTTCCTACCTGACAATATCAGGAAATCTGGACTGATTTTCACTAATTAAATACCAATAGAAGAGCTCGGGGTGAATTGAGGAGTCTTTGTGCTGTCTGAGCATGGTTATTTGGTTGCAGACATTTTATTACTGGACTAGCTAACATCATTGCTCACATTTTATTTATTTATTTATTTA
>NW_015387398.1:81732-127319 GCF_001527695.2 Protobothrops mucrosquamatus
AATACCTAATTTAAAACCAAATTAAAAAGAAATATTTACTATGGCCTATATAATTAAAATTTCTCTTAAAACCCCACTAAAAATTCCCTAGGCCAATCCCGCTTGTTGGAAGAGCCATGTCTTTAGGGCGCGGCGGAAGGAGGGGAGATCCGGGATCACCCGGATCTCTGGGGGTAGTTCGTTCCAGAGGGTGGGGGCTAACATGGGTGTTAGTCACTCTTATAAGGGTGTTCCAAGTTACAACAGGCAACACCTGCCAAAGATAGGCAACATACCTGCTGTTCTCAGCTCCTTCTGGCTGGAACAGCAGGTAGAAGCCATGGCCAAAGGCTCCTTTGACCTAGTTTGGGTATTTGCAAGAAAACAACCGAGCTCAGATATCACCAAGGACCCCTCATTTCAACCCTGAGCTATAAATAGTCCCCTTTATTGGTTAAGCTAATATTGTTTATGTACAAACAATACCTCAATTTCTAAGGATTTATTTTTAGGCTTATTGTGTCACATTCAGCTCCTCACATCCTTCAGTCACTGAGTAAGAAACTCTGCTGAATCTCTGATCTATTTGGGAGGTACTGATCACACCCCACTTCAAACTGATGGGTAACCTTTCCCAATGATTTTCTGTGGATATTGAATAGAGAGCCAGTTTGGTACAGTAATTAAAACAGCAGACTAAAAACTGGAAGAGCATGAGTTCTAGGGTAGCCTTAGCTGCAAAGCCAACTGGGTGACTCTGGGCCAGTCTCTCTTTTACAATAATAGGAAGTAGGCAATGGGAAATCATTCCCAAAAAATCTTCCCAAGAAAATTCCAGGGACTAGTTCTGGAAGTTGATTAATCCAGCATTGACTTGAAGATGCACCTGTGTGTAAGCAAGCGTACACGTGCACGTGCATACACACACATACAGAGTTAAATAACATTTCATAATGTAAATAATTCATATTAATAATATTAAATAAGAGACAGACGTATTAGGTATGTATTGCACCTTAGGTTGACTAAAAATAGGGGTAGGATAAAAATCTAATAAATAAATGAATTAAATGTCTTTTCTTGGGTTATAATGGAAGTCAGGGCCCCCAAGATAGTGAAACACAAGATACACAAGTAGTCCTCAACATATGGCTGTAATGGAGCCTATCTATTACATTTGTATGTCATGATGGTCATAATATGAATCAGTCATGTGATAGACCCAATTTTCAATGTTTTTTGTGGGAGTCATTAAGATAAAGTCACAGTTGTAAATGAGACTCCATGATTGTTAAAACGATTGTGGTGGTCATAACTATGAACCCTTTGTTTACTATGAGTGTGGTTCTGCTATCGCCCATAACTAAGGGATGCTGTACAGCTTATAAATGCAGTTTGGTGCTAAATGCCTGAAGTGAGGTCACATGACCAAGGGGGAGGGGCCCTGACCATTGGAACTTTGGATCTGAAGCATAAGTCCCCCTTTTCATAATTTCAAAGGGTCCCTAGGTCTCTAGTCATAAGTCAAGCTGTTGGCATTTGCAAAATTCTTGGTCAAATTTAAGGCAAGAACACTACACTCCTTTTATTTCTTCTTTAGATGAATTTTTAAACCACATTCACATTCATTTTTCTTCTCAATTCATGTCTTTAGTGTATGTTTTCATTTTATATACAATCCACACTTACAGCACCTTAAACATTAACCATTTTTAATGATGTTAACCTTTGCACTCTGCAATCTGCTTTCGCAAATGCATGGAATATTATTCCCCTGTGGCTAGAGGCATAATTATAGAAGAGACCTAGGAAGAGAGATTAATATTTTTTTTTCTTAAATTGTTGGACATGACAAGAACCAGGAGTTTCAGCTTGGTATAGGCCAAACAGTCAAGATGGTGGCTGCGACATTGCAATTGAAGCTCTACTTGTTTTTTTATGTGTGCTGCACATGTGATAGCACTTAGACTTATATACCGCTTCACAGTGCTTCACAGCCCCCTCTAAGCAGTTTACAGAGTCATCATTTTGCCCCCAACAATCTTGGTCCTCATTTTACCAACCTCGGAAGGGTGGAAGGCTGAGTCAACCTTGAGCCAGTCAGGCTTGAACTGCTGGCAGTGAACAGAGTCAGCCTGCAATAATGCATTCTAGCCACTGCACCACCATGGCTCCGATGCACTTAAAAAAAAAAGACATACTTGACAGAGACAGTCCCTTACAAATAATCTGAGAGAGGATTAAAGTTAAGAAAACAGTAGCAGTTTTTTCCTCTTCTCTTCTCTTCTCTTCTCTTCTCTTCTCTTCTTTTCTCTTCTCTTCTCTTCTCTTCTCTTCTCTTCCAGATTTTAAAATTAAGATGAAAATCTCATGAAATTAGGTCAAGAGCCTTGAGCAGCCTTGTGCCATAAGTTGACCACCCAACCTAATTTGTTCTGAGTTTTATAAACTATTAGTACTGGATACACTGGTGTTCTCCCAGCTTTGACGGCACAAAAGAATTATTATCTGAGTTCAGACAATGACAACTGTAAAAGCTTTATTTATTTTGCTTTGATTTATAGGCCAATGGGGGCCATTCCTTGGACTTGGGTTGGGACAGGTGACAGAAATTGGACATTAAAAGATGGGCCTCTACTCCTGAAGGGCTTACCCACTAAATTAAATGGGACACAGGGGAAGCTGAGGGAAAGGCAGAAATTAAATTTTAATGGGTTGTATATCAGAAGAAATCCCAACCCTTCTTAATAATTCTCATTCTTTTTATTATAATCTTTAGTTTACAACCTTGCTCAGTTGTTTTAGAATTTCACAGTGGAGAAACAATTTTCTAAGTTATTCTTTAGGAATGCAGCCTGGGCCTAAAAGTGAGTGCCAGGCTGGCAATTAAGTTTTAGCTAAATATTAAGAGTTCCTCCTTCCCCAGAGATTTCACACTGAAGTTTTTCTCCGTTGTTCTCTTCTTAACTTTCTTTAGTACCAGGAGTAAAATGTCAGAATTAAAATCACAACAGATCCTGAGGTAACCTATTCAAAGTCCTCTTCTCAACAAGATGTGTGGTTGTTGTTGTTTAAAAAGAGACAGCTTCAACAGTCATCCTGAGTAACTCTGCAGTGTAAGCATTTCAATGTGTCCAAGCAAAATTTAATCTTGAAGGGTTCTCACTGCCAAGTTCTTTCAGCCATCTTCTTAGCTCATCAAGAAGAGAAGATTGATAGAAGATAGAATCAAAGAGAAGAGTTGAACTGTGGGGTCCTTGATGCTTCCTAAGCTTGGTTGTTTTCTTCTCATCAAAGAAGAAGAAATATAAAGTGGTTTGACATCATTTTCTTCCAGGGTGTTTATTATTACTTTATTTCTTGTTCCTGTAGTCCTAAGATCGCTTGATTTTTCATCAAAGTACTAAATGTCCAACATGCAAGCCTACATCAAAATTAGTGAAAAAAATGACTGGTGCTAAAATGATTATGTCAATCTAATCCTCCTAGTTGGTTAAATTGGGAACCCCTTACAGTCAGGATGAAGGCCTGGCAATCAGGTGGAAATTGCATTGGCTAGGCTGCTTTAGGGAATAACCTGCTTTGGGAACATGGTTCTCCTGGTCCCATTAGATTAGCAATCATGACATCTTTCTAGATTATCTGTAAAGGCTGACTCTTTTACAGTAGATCCACTCCTTCCAGAGAGGGTGGTTCCCAAACATAGTTTAGGGAACAAGTGGTCAACCTGTTGGCCATTCACTGTGGAATCAGTTCAGGATGACAGTACCAGTGGTAGAATTCAAATACCTGAACAACTGGTTCTCTTATTCGATGTAGGCCTGGATCTCCAAGGCCTACAATGGATTTCCAGAAGTGGCATCCATGCACTTCCAGCGGGCCGTTCTAGGCCTGGGAGGCCTCCTCCAGTCCTCCCAGGCCTAGAATGGACTTCCATAAGTGGCATCCATGCACTGCCAGTGGGCCGTTCCAGGCCTGGGAGACCTCATCCAAAACTTCAAGGCCTAGACTGGACTTCTGGAAGCCAGCTGGTTCTCCAAATGTAGCAAAATTTAGCTACCGGTTCTGCCGATGCAAACCAGCTGAATCCCACCACTGGACAGTACCAATGACAACCCAGAAGGCAGCAGTTTTAATTATTGGTGAGTGAGAGCCAGTATAACCATGTAACACTAGTGTTACATATAAAGTCCTACATGATGTCATTCCAGCTAGATGTTTGGAAGTACATCTCCAGACTGAATCTATGCACCCTGTGCATTCAGCCCAGGAAGGATCTCCTACTTTAATAGGTCCATGAGAGAAGGCAGAGGCAGACTTATATCATGGCCTCATATCTTAAAATAGTCTTCCTCCGGCTGCTCCAAGGTTGCTGTTCTTCAGAAAGGAAGTGAAAAACCATATTTCCCAGAGGCCTTTGCTATGGTCTTACTCCTCTTCTTGAGTTTGTGGCGAGAGTGCTTATGATAAGCTGAATGTATAAGCTTAATTTTTGTTTAATTTTATATTGATGCATTTTATTGAATGTCAAATCAGTTTTCTGCTCAATATATTATTTTGTATGTCTTTTTTTATACAAAAAGGGCAATATAAAAATTGGTTAATAATTTTTAACCAATGTCTATTATGTAACAAGGATATAAAGAGACCCCTGCTGGATGGACCTTTGGGCTGTATATGCATTCTGAGATATTTTAGCTGTCTATATTCAAAGAGAAAGAGAGAGAGATAATTGACCATGGATGATTTATTTTTCTGGTTGACTTTACAAAGTGGCTACCTGCAGAACAGATTGTGCATTGAATGCCACTTCAACTGTTATCTATTATGCAGAATCGACAGCTACTGATGATGGACCAAGAATTAAGTCCTGCACTTCACTCTGGCAAGAAGACAAACGATTTCCTTGATCTCATCATTGTCATGAAATCAACAGGAACTGAACCCTACTTGAAGGAGGCTTCACAACATAGCCATCTGCTGTTTAGGTATCATATCACTGGTTCCACCAGACTTCCATTCTCACCTAACAAAGCAATTAAATATGCCTGTTGTTGATCAAGGTATCTCTCATTAGACCTCATTATATTACAACTCATGAATATCTTGCCTGGAAGTTATGATTGCCTGAAGGATTTGTAGAATGCCCCAGGAAACAATAAGATTCCCTCCTGTATCTATGTGTTCACATATTGTTGAATTTCTAAATATATTTGTGTTTATGCTTTTTTGGGGGGGTTGGGCTAGTCTAAATATCCAGGACGTAACTTATTGACTAATTTTCTGAATTAGAGACAGTAGGGTCTTCAGGCTAGATTGTATTCTGGTCAGTCTTTGCTACT
This sequence comes from Protobothrops mucrosquamatus, assembly GCF_001527695.2. Lineage (NCBI taxonomy): Eukaryota > Metazoa > Chordata > Lepidosauria > Squamata > Viperidae > Protobothrops > Protobothrops mucrosquamatus. The sequence continues at coordinate 87,054 of NW_015387398.1, forward strand.
AAGACCTGATACATTATATTTCTATAGTATATCAGTCATATTCATAAGCCATGTGAGTCTATAAATATCAAACAGTCCATATACATTTTTTTTTGTAAACCAATGGTGTCTTTTAATACCCCACCCCTTTTTTAAAATGAAGTATAGGAAGCTAGCTCAGGATGTATCAAATTGTCCTGGGATGCGCTCGCTCTCTCTCTCTCTCTCTCTCTCTCTCTCTCTCTCTCTCTCTGTGTGTGTGTGTGTGTTTATGTATGTATTCTCCCTTATTTTCACAATATGTAATCCTTTATTTTCTCAATAAATAAATATCTACTTCCATGAAAAAGCAAAAGTTTATATAGAGCTATTTTCGAAAACCTTTCCTGAGGGACTTTTGTATCACACTGGAATGCCTTGGAAACATTGATTTTTCTTTTGGAGACAAATAGCTGTTCCAGTAGTGAAAGAAATGATTCCATTTTTGTTTACATAAGGGGAAAAAACCCTATCAATTCAGTATCCACCTTCTAAGAAACAAACAAAAATGCATCCACAAAATCAGCAAAATTATCTGAGCAGATAATCATTCTGTCCTCCATGTTTTGCACAAAAATCCTTCCAAGCAATACTCTGAGGGTTTACGTAATATAATTCTTAGCTTCTCATGAGCTTATGATAACCAATAATACAATTGCTCAAAGCATTGCATAATGCAAGATTAATTAGAGCTAACAAAGTTTCCTGAAAGTGGGAGGAAAAACACCAACAGTTTGAAAAGAAATATAAGTCAAATTAACATGATTAAGGGACTGTTATTACTAAGAAGACATGCAAATGCTTAGCTTCATAAAATGCTAAACCTATGGCAAGTGGGTGTGGGAAGCACTGCAACTGTTCCTCATTTTCAAGTTGGTGTAAGTTGAAGATGTAAACTGAGATTTTTTTAAAAAAATATTTTCGACATGGATCAAACTGGTGAACAGTGATGGATATAGATTTTATTCTTTGGGAGAACTGCTGTGATTAAAGTAGATAGATTAAATGGCCTTGATTTATCAGCTCCAGGAAATGATATTGTAACATTAATGGGAAAAAAAGACATTTTTTTTAACAGAACAGGAAAAATGCTTCTGTAGAGGGACATTAATTCACATATTTATAGGACTGCCTATTTATCTAGTGAAGCTCTGGGCAGTGAACAACAAGTATGAAATTAAGAATTGTAAAAGATATAGATACACAAATCTATAAACAAATGAAGCCCTTTCATTAAAAATGTCAGAAGATTCCTATGCTGTACATCCATGGCAGAATGTCAGTAACTAACCCCAAAGTCTGGTTGAACAGTCAAGTCTACAGAGTCTTGTGAAATGCCGGTAGAGATGGGATCATCCATATCTTTAGGGGGAGGCTGTTTAAAGGGGTAGGCGTTTTGGCATACTTCCTAGGATTCAGCAGATAGCAATAGCACTTAGACTTATATACCGCTTCATAGTGCTTTACAGCCCTCTGTAAGCGGTTTACAGAGTCAGCATATTGCCCCCAACAATTTGGGTCCTCATTTTACCAACATCAGAAAGATGGAAGTCTGCGTCAACCTTGAGCTGGTGAGACTCGAACTGCCAAACTGCTGGCAGCTGGCAGTCAGCAGAATTAGCATGCAGTACTGCATTCTAACCACCACAGCCTATGCTATTGCTTCACTGAGGGGACCTGGAGCATGTCCACCTTGCAGAGGAGGAGGAGGAGGAGGAGGAGGAGGGGGGGGAAACAGACAAACCACCAGAGCCAATCTGAAGAGATTCTGGACCTTACTTTAACAAATCCCTATCTTTTTACTTGCTCACCTCTTAGCCCTTTTGTTGAGTAATGTCTTTGCAGCCATACTTACTTTTCAAATGTTGAGACCACAACAGACCTGGCAGTCCTGTGATGTTGCCAGAAAGAATGAAAGCAAGCAGTGAAGAGCAACAAAGATGATCAGGGGACTGGAGGCTAAAACATATAAGGAACGGTTGCTGGAATTGGGTATGTCTAGTTTAATGAAGAGAAGGACGAGGGGGGACATGATAGCAGTGTTCCAATATCTCTGGGGCTGCCACAAAGAAGAGGGAGTCAAGCTATTCTCCAAAGTGCCTGAAGGCAGGACAAGAAGCAATGGGTGGAAACTAACCAAGGAGAGAAGCAACCTAGAACTAAGGAGAAACTTCCTGACAGTTAGAACAATTAACCAGTGGAACAACCTGCCTCCAGAAGTGGTGAATGCTCCAACACTGGAGGTTTTTAAGAAGAGACTGGATAGCCATTTGTGTGAAATGGTATAGGGTTTCCTGCCTGAGCAGGGGGTTGGACTAGATGACCTCCAAGGTCCCTTCCAACTTTATCATTATTATTATTAACTTCATCCCCATCATTTGAAGATTTTCTGTAGACTATTGATGTTGAGTTTGAGGGGCTCCAGGGGACACCACAGGGGACCCACAAAACATGTTATCCATCTCTGTATTAAATGGCACTAATCCTCAAAATAAAACAGCTGATCTCTTTAAGAAGCAGATGCCATTTGCTTGTGGTCAAAGCATTATTAGAACTCATAGTTGGTTGGGTTTTGTCTTATTGCAATCTAACTTTTGCTTTGCTTAATTGTTTGCTTTCAAACAAATCCAGTGCTTGATGCTATCTTCCTGAAACTTTTAAACAGATTGTATAGCTTTTGTTAAAAACATATTAGGTCCCCACACAATTAAAAATGCTTCCATGTTTCATCATATATTTCATACCCTATATAACTGCATTTTATGGTTGTATGTTTCTCATTAAACATTTTATTACATTTCTGAGCTATCTAGAAAGCTTCAGGTATTAGAAGTAAGAGAAGTGAAAGGTAACACAATAACTTGGGACCAATTCATCTTTCTTAGTCCAATAATTTTAACTGGGGGAAAAACTGGAGGTTGAAGACCTAGATAACTTATTTCAAGCTTCTAGAGCAGGGGTAGTCAACCTTGGCTCTTTTATGACTTGTGGACTTCAATTCCCAGAATTCCTGAGCCAGCTAGGCTGGCTCAGGAATTCTGGGAGTTGAAGTCCACGAGTCATAAAAGAGCCAAGGTTGACTACCCCTGTTCTAGAGCATGGGTGTCCAACCTTTTGATTTGCCACATTGAGTGAAGAGGAATTGTCTTGGGTGGCATAAAAATATATATCATGTATGTATATGTAATGTAGAATATAGTTAATGTATGTAAATAACAATCTTCCCTTATTTATTACAATCTTGTGGGGCCATATTGCTAACTGTCTATGGCCACATATGGCCTGCAAGCCACAGGTTGGACATACCTGTTCTAACGGAAAGATTAAATATATGTTTAACAAGCAAACAAATGATAAATGTATGCATTTCTATTGCCTTTATTTCTTATAAACTCATTAGCTGCAGCCATACTTGGGAAAGAACCAGGAAGACGATTTATAGAAAGGTCAGCCAAGGTGACTTTTCTATAAGATCTGATCTGCTGACAAATCTGTTGTGATTTTAGCCTGACTAACACTGCCACTTTTTTCCCAAGCAGATGGGAGATGTATTGTTATCTCTCCCATAGGCTCACTGAAGGCTACAGTGTATGACAGTCATTTGGTTTGGGTGATGTGCTGGTCAAACAGGCAGGAAGTCTCTCTTTCACTTATTAAGATGTATAGAACAACGGCAGTGCCACTGAGTAGTTAACTTAAGGGCAGCCACAGAGAAACACCTGCTGCCAGTCATGTTGAACAAATCCATCCTGATAGATTATCTGAATCTTACCTACCTTCTACATTTTTTTTTTATTGAAAAACCTCTATTTTTCTAGCTGTAGGAAATGCCAGCTTGTCTTAGAGGGGTGATATTCCTCCGGTCCCTTCACATATTGTTTTTGTCACAGGTCAAAATGCCGCCAAAAGTGCCCGACAGAAGCAAAATTCAGTGAAGACAGCCAGTATTAATTGCATAATCTCCTTGTTTATTAAATATAGCTTGATTTTGCGTTCACGGATTTTGCACTAACAAGTATGTTGACTTCGTTGTATGCATAAGGTCAACAAAGCTAGAATATTATTTATCAAATATTTCATACCGTTTCAAATGCAATGCACACATCCAGCAAACGGAGAGCAAGCAACAGAACGTTATAAATAGATCACCCTCCCTTTATAGATAAACAAAGATCCTAGGGGATCATAGTCTTAAAGGCACAAAAGATACAGGTAGCCCTTGACACGTCATGACATATCATGACAGTCGTTAAGTCAGACAATTGCATGATCATCTTGCTTAATGACCCCACCCTTGCTCTCCCAGATGTGGTTGTTAAGAAAAGCATAAGGTGTTTCAGTGTTTGGGGGGGGGCCTGGGAGCCTAGCGCAGGCCCAGGTTTGTCCATCCCAGACTTCCTAAGTTCTTTCCATTCCCTAAAGTACCCCATGCTCTGCTTCCTGCCCCTTCCTTCCTCACAGATCTTTGGCTTGCTTCCCACGCACTGGGTCCCACTCCCTCCTTCCCACCCCCATCACTGATCATGCACCTACCTTTGGGTAATATCTAGAGCTCTGAAACTCAAATTGGGGAAAGTGTCTGGGCTGCTCCATTCCTCGGGGTCTGTAGAATGTGGGGTTTCATCCTGGAAGCATGCACCTTTTTTGCTATTGGCCTCTTCAAAAATTGCTCCTGCTTCTGGGATGAAGTCATGCAGCCTGCAGGGATGCTGAGGGGTGACGTTCCCCAATACAAGCTCTGGAGTTCATGGTGGCTGCTCTGAAAATGGTGCCCACTTCTAGGACAGAGCCATGTAGCCTCAGGATGCAGAGAGGTGAGTGGCCTGCTCTCCTTCCCCAACACGAGTTCTAGAGATTTTCCAAAAATAAATTCGTGATCCGTGACAGTAAGTAGGAAGAAGGGTGTGGGGCTCAGGGGTATGGGTAGCAGGCCCAAGGTTTGCAGGGGCTTAGCAGGATGGTCTGGAGGGGAATAAGTGAGGGAAACATTGCAATGGCCCTAACTTCAAAACAGGGTCATAAGTAGCTTTGGGGAGGAGGGTCTGCTTTAACTGTGAACAGTCGCTAAGCGACTGATCGCAAGTCAAGGACTGCCTATAGTTCCTTCTGAAGAAATTAGATTACTTGTGGTTGATGACTGGTGTTCTCTGAGCTCGATTGTTTTCCTGCAAACCGTTTGTTACTAGGCATATGAAAAACCAGAAAATGTCACTTTCCCATGTACTGATATTACCTAGCCTGGTCACCGCAGATCTTCAGGAAAACGAGCAAGTTTAGAGAACCCAAGAACCCAACAGTTCAACCCTGAGTTACATATATTCTCTGTTGTGAAATACTTTCTTTTACAGAAACAGATCTAACACAATTTCCCTTGAGCATACAGGTTTAACCAAGTGCTCTTCTGTGGTCTACAATAGCCTGGAAAGCTCCACTGCGCTCCCAACAATTAATCTGGGAACTTGTCAACACAGTATAATTGTCATCTGAGAGACCTGCTTGTTCTCTGAAACTAGATGGAATGAATCTTAGCTCTTATTATTTATTGTTCTTCCATATTTTTAAAGATAGCCCAGTTAAGGAAGAACTCATATCTTGCATATCCATACCTATTTTTTTTCTGTTGAACAAGGTCAGAAGGCATACAGGATGACTGCCTCTTGAAAGAAACTAGTTCACAAAAGATTCATCTAGAGTCAAATTCTAGCCCTTTAAGCAGGAATTAAGTCTTACTCTTTGATCTCAGATGAAAAGGACTAGGGAAAAGAAAATGTTTTTTTTTTCTTACATTGACTTAAGTTTTATTCCCCTCGGTTCTATCTCAAGAGAATGCAAGCACACATGCAAATGTCCTGTGGGCCTTTATCTGCTTACAGATTTTTCTCAAACATTACCCAAGCTGCACCACCTCGACCACTCAGCAAAAAAAAAAAAAAAAAAAAAGGTTCCCACTTTTAAGAACTCGGAAATCTCAGGAGATGTTTAAGTCACTCAATTGTACAAAGCTTCCAGTTCTGTGCTTCTGCATATTAAATTGATTAAGCTTTGAGTCTATGTGCATGCACAAAGTGTAACAAAAAAGAAAAGGTGCAAGACAAATGGGCATAATCCTCAGCCAATGGATCATGCTGGCTGGGAAATCAAGATTGGAGTTCCAGCTAAAGCCTGGAAGCATCAGAAAAGGGAAGAGGAATGCTGGTTTGTACAATGGGTGCCCATGGATTAGCCAGATTCACAGAGAATGAGTCTCTTCAATAATTATAATTCCCAATGTTTGTGTTTTCTGTGACAAGAAACAATGGATGGAAACTAATCAAGGAGAGAAGCAACCTGGAATTAAGGAGGAACTTCCTAACAGCAAGAACAATTAACCAGTGGAACAGCTTGCCTTCAGACGTTGTGGGTGCTTCATCACTGGAGGTTTTTAAGAAGAGACTGGACTGGACTTATCTCAAATTGTATAGGGTCTCCTGCTATTCTATTATGCTGTAAGTCGCCCTAAATGAGATGGATGGCAAATAAATTTAATAAGAAACAAAGCTCATCTTTATTCACTTGTGTTCTAGGATCTAACCCAAGCATTTATGCAGGTGGTCCTAAATTTATGACCATAATTGAGCCCACAATTTTGGTCATTAGTCATGACAGGCATACAGCAGGTCTCTATGTGTCCGCACCCAATTTTATAACGTTTTTTGTAGTGGTTGTTAAGTGAATGTGGCAGTCATAAAGCAAATGCTGTGGTCTTTAAGAAAATCCAATAAATCAATCAATGCCAGTTTCCAACAAAAAACTCATAAATTGCAGTCCTATGACTGCCAGGCATTGCAAATGGCCATAAACGCAGGTTGGTTGCCGAGTGTCCAAAATGTAGTTGTATGACCATGGGAGGCAGATGCCAGAACTTCAAATCCGGGCTGTAAATCCCTTTTTCAGAGTCTGTTGTAACTTCAAATAGTCACTAAGAAGCCCGTCACAAGTTGAGGACCATTTGTATAAGAAGATTTTAATCATGATATCATTTGTTGCAATTCATCACTCTCCGGGCTAGTTGTTAAGGCACCAGGCTAGAAAGCAGGAAACAGTGAGTTCAAATCCCACCTTAGCCTTAAAAGCCAGCTGGATGACTTTGGGACACTCATTCTCTCTTAGCCCAACTCACCTCACAGGATGCTTGTTGTGGGGAAAGGTGGAAGGTGTTTTGTATATGTTCGCTGCCTGGAGTTATTTGTAAAAATAATAGGTAGAGTTTTCCCCTTTCCCTGCTCATCTCTGTTCTTAACTGAAGGAGCCAGCATCATCTGAAGACATTTCCATGGTCATGTGGCCAGCATACTGTAGGCCGAGGTGCATGAAACGCTGTTACCTTCCCACCAAAGCGGTACCTATTTATATACTTGCAGATGGTGTGCTTTCAAACTGTGCAGAAGAGCAGAAGCTGAGGTAAGTAATGGGAGCTCACCCCCTCACATTGCGCTCAGGTCTCAAACCTGGGCTGTCAGCTTTACAGCTCACAAGCTCAGCGTCTTTAACCTCTGAGACATCGTGCCCCTAAAAAAAAAAGGTGGAATATAATTAAATAAAAATTAAATAACCTATGTCTTTATCTCTGCCAACTGTCTAAAGAGACAGAATCATCAAGCATAGCCAATGACATTTTAGATGGATGGGGGGAACTGTACATGGTGCTGAGCCTAATTCAAAAGCCGTCTGCAAGCAAGCTGTTTAATTTTTTGGGAAGAGTGATTTGCTGGTGTCACCCAGGGAAAACAGGAATATCAAACAACAAAAAAGAGAGGTTTCCAAACAAACAAGCAAGAAAAAATGAAATTGGGCTAGCTTCATCATTGATTTGTAGCACCAGATTATTCCTAAGGAAATACAGCAGAAAAGTTGCCTACAAACCATGAAAATTGTGCCAGAAACCAACAGTGGCAGATATGTTACCCTATAACAATTTCAGCTTCTTTCTGAACATGTCCAATGGCTGAGTATGCTGTTTCCACTGCTGTTCAGAAAAAGACCATCTGAAGGAGCCGTTTTGCAGCTCTCCGGAGATATCTAAATTCAGCTCTTGCAGATTTCTCTGATTTTATTTTAGTAGTGCGAACAACACCACATGCCCTGAGAGTCAGGTATTTAGCAGAAAAATCAATCCTTTTCTTTTTGCATGGCAGACTGGTGATGACTCTGACTTTTATTGCCATGCCTAAATTGGGAATTCATAATCAGATTAAAATTTACAGTTTCAGCCACTGACAGATGGTGTTTTCTTCCAAGCCTCGTTTCATTCCTGAAACTCACTCCTAATTACAAGAATTGTTTTGTCTTTTCCACAGTCTCTGCTTCTTTGAGAAGATTTACCCCCCCACCCCCCACCCACTTTGATAGATTTCACTGGTAATAGTATCTTGGATACAAAGATTAATAGCATCTTTTTCAGCTGGAAGAAGAGGAAGGAAATAGGTCCACAAAAGTAGCCCTCGCAAGAAGACTCTATTAGCCCGAATGTCCGTGAATACAGATTTAAATCATTTGGTGTATTTCAAGAAACTGAAAAGGAATGGAGGAGATTCTCTTCTGATTTAGAAACACTTTTGTACTCCTTGCCTGAAGGCAATATTTCTACCCACTCCACCAGCTTGAAATAGGAACATTTGCGAGAATTCCATTTTAGTGAATTCCAGTGTGAAATGATCTGATCTATGCTCTTTATAGATTAATATCCCTGGGGGAGGAGGGGAGAGAGACTTTTAAAGAACATGTATACTTGGAAAGACTTGTTTAAATATATATTTCTATATTTTAATTTTATTTCCATACGTATTCATGTTTATTGACATATATTTACACACAGAGAGACACAATATATATATTGTTTTTGCGTGTTTCTGCAGGTAAAGATACAAAGCAACTTGTAACTTCTCAGTAGTGGAAGAGAATTGATTAGGCTTATATTTGGGTATATGTAAAATTCACATGGCCTGGAGACAGGGATTCAGTGTGATGTGGTGGAGAAGATGCTGGTTTAGGAGAGTGGAGATCGTGTTGTTTACTTTCCTTAGGTGTCAACCTGAGTTAGGTGATCTTAAGATCAGTTGGTCCCTGCTAGCATCAAGCTCTACAAACCACTAGTTAAAAAAAAACTAAACCATTGGCGACATCAGACATTATAGCTTTGTTATGTGTACCAAACTGAATGCAATGTAAAACCAGGGGATCTTGAAACCAAATGGGACAAACATTAGGAATAAAAACAACATAATCTAGAGAGAGATTGTGCTAATTGTTTCAAGGTCACCTTCTTGCACCTGCAGTTGGTTCCAGGGATGGATGGATGGATATTTAAGGTTTAGCATTATTATTTGTTTCAAAAGATTTTTACCTCCCATTTACACTGCCCAGAGTTGGCAGTACATGGCATTTGTAGAAAACTTTGAGTAATGATACCAACTGTACCAATATGAAGATTTGGATTTTTAGAAGAAGGAAGGGCAGGGTTGGTGCCCCAAAGCTTTGGTGTCCTAGATCAATTCTTACTCAGCTTTAGGCTAAAGCTCATCCCGACTCTGTTCAACAAGACAAAGATACATTCAACAAGACAAAGATATATTATTATGGGCTAAGAGAGAATGAATGGTCTAAAGTCACCTATTGAGCTCCAACAACTGAAAATTGGTTCTAATTTTAGGGTACAATGTGGACATTCCACATTGTTGACATAATGGATACTTCACTTGAATTTGAGCAGTCAAAGTAGCAAACAATAAATCACGAGTATCCACAGGGAATGATCAAAAAGGTCAAGATGATAGCCACAGTGGTATAATCAAAATGCCACCCATTCCTTATATGAATCACACGTTAAAAACAGCACATTTTGGTTGCCATCTTGATTTTTTTTTGACCACACCTTGTGGACATCTCTGCAATCAATAAATGCCAGTTTACACAAAATTAATGTTTAAAGAACAAATTATAATCTATGCAAACACCGAGGAAAAGAGAAGTGTTTTTGTCTCCTTTTCTAAAAGCAGAGAAAGTGAAGGTGAAAGCATCTCCAAACAAAGTGTGTTTATTTATTTATCAAATTTAGAAACCATCCATCTCCCCTCACAGCCTGAGAGTAACCCAGGAGAAGGCCAAACATCCTGAGGTAACTGTAGATGCATCACAATTGATACTCATGAGCACTGAAAAATATTCATCGCTAGCTGTCTCGGTAGCTAGAATTCAAGTTTGATCCAGCTTAGCACAGGTACTTTTGGAAAGTTAGGTTTCTGACATATCATGCTCTGTTTCTGAAATATAACATAGTGGCTGAGTCAGTTTGGGATTATTGACTGACTGACTGATCGATTGATTGATTTTGTAACCAGCCTGAATCTGCAGACTGAGCGTGTATGGAACAAAGTAAAATGTAACAGGGAGAAAAAAAAATAACATTAATAGCAATAGCATTTAGGTTTATACACCACTTGCACAGCACTTTATAGCACTCTCTGGTTTGTTTACAATATAGAAGCATTATTGGCATATTGCCCCCAACAATCTGGGTCTTCATTTTATTGACCTTGGAAGGATGGAAGGCTGAGTCCACTTTGAGCCTTGTCAGGATCGAACTCCAGGCTGTGGACAGAGTTTGCCTGCAATACTGCGCTTTAACCACTGTGCTACCCGGGCTTATTAACAACACTCCTCCCAGCCCCAGTCACTGTCAAACATGCAATTTGAATCAAAGGTCTGGTAAAATAGCATTGTTTGAATGGCTTTATGACATGTAAAAAAGGAAGGGCTTTGTGAACCTCTGTGGGCATTGGGGCCACAGCAGAAAAGGCCTACCCCCTTGTCTCCTATGGATGGGACCTCTTGGGATGCAGGAAGCTGAAAAAAAAAATAGAATCAATCCATTGTTCCTTTTAGTCTGACACAATTTCTAGGTTTACAATAGTGGCGAATATCTGTAGCTCGGGTGCAGGATTAGGGTGAAGGTTCGTCCTCGGAGTTTGTGCGTTGGTTTCCAAATGTTTTGTTACCAGACTAGGTAACATCTTCAGAGGCATTTAGGGGATGTCTGTGTCAGTACTTTTCTGTTTATAAAAGCCATCCGGAGACAGCACCAATCCTCAAGGCCTTCCCCCCCTCAGCAGGGTCCCAATGACCCTGAAATGATGTAACCTCCCCATCACAAGACCCATCACCAGCCTCTCACTGATGAACTCACCCCTGACCTGTTGACCTGAAATCAAGGAAAAGCATAAGAAGCATAAATTGTGAATATGTGCAGATGGCCCCACTATCTTTGGGTACTTGCAGAGTCATGGGTGCAGAATCATGGAAGGTCAGCAAGGAAAACACCCAATGTCCCAAGTCACCTGAGAACAGGTACTGTCTTTAGGGAAACACCCAAAAGGAACATTTTTAGCTACTTCTGCTTTCTGCTTTCTTATCTATGGTGAGCCAGCCTTTCTGGGTGAAGTCTTCATCTCATGTCTGCCAGCTTTGCTGGGTGAATTGCTTATGTAATCAAAAAGTATAAATACAAGGATTTCTTGCCATTCGGGTCTTCTCTCTTTTAGAGGGGCCCGTCTTTGTTCAGCTGAATAAAAATGTAAAGCTTAAGGGCAACTTCTGGTTTCCTATATTTCTTTATCAAGCAACACCTCAGATCCTGCACAACAGACCCACTGATAATTCACACCCTCCAATGACCTGACCTGAAGTAACCTCCCAACACAAGACCCATCACAATCCATTCTCTGATGACTCATCACAAGAGCCTCACTTGACACACTCACACCTGAAGCCCTTATAAGCAGAAAAGCACTGACACAGACATCCCCTAAACGCCGCTGAAGAGGTTACCTAGCCTGGTAACGAAAGGTGCAGAAACCAACCCACAAGCTTGGAGAACAAACCTTCACCCTCACAATTTCTAGGGTTTTATCAGCTCTGCCTGGAGATACCAGGACTTGAACTGAGACCTTCTCGGTATAGATTACGTGTCCTCAACCATTAAGCTGCATGTGCAATCAGCCTTGCCCAGCAAGCCTCTCTTCATCACTGATTATTTTCACAATATGATGTACTATCAAATTGGATCCCATGACTTTGAAATTAAGCTGCCTCCTCCACAGAGCATCAGCACAATCAGCCTTCTGAGTAAACATAGTCAAAACAGTGAGTCGCCTGCTGCTTATAACAACATTTACAAAACAAGCATCGCTTGCAGGGTCTGCTGCTTAATGGACACTCTGAGTCTAATCAGCAAGAACCAAAGCAGACTGAGCAGATCTTCATTCAGGTGTCAATAACCCTGCCTTTTTATTTCATTTCCTAATGGGTTATCAATACCAGTAATTTGCCTCTGATAATGTGGCAAATTATAAAAGGGGGAAATTAAACAAGTACTGATGGAGGAGAGAGTCAGCTTGACAATCCATTTTGTTCTAGTGCCTGAGCTCATGCATATATTGGGATCAAGATCCTGCTGCCTGGCTAGGTGCTTCTTATTGTGGATAGAAGCTTTGATATGATTTGTCATCCGAATAATGGCAATAGCACTAGCATTTAGATTTCTATACCCCTTCACAGTGCTTCACAGCCCTCTCTAAGCAGTTTACAGAGTCAGCCTATTGCCTCCAACAATCTGGACCCTCATTTTAATGACCTCAGAAGGATGGAAGGTTGAGTCAATTTTGAGCCGGTGATGATCATGGATAGAGAAAGCAAGGACTTGTGTTAGGGCTTTGAAGCTATTACAGCAGCGGCTCCCAAACTTTTCTATATCCTGCACCTCTAGAATGCTTCTGATATATTCTCACACCCCTTACAAAAGTTCGAAATAATGGCAACAAATTATGCATATACACTATAATTTTGAAAACCCAAGATTTTACCCCCTAGAATATCATCTCGCACCCCTAGTGGGTACAAGCACCCCCGGTTGGAAACCCTTGTATTAGAGGTATTCCTCGACTTATAATCATTTGTTTAGCAACTATGCAAAGTTGCAACAGCACTGGAAAAAAAAGTGACGTACAACCTCATACTTATGAGCATTGCAGCATCCCCACAATCATGTGATCAAAATCCAGTCACTTGGCCATCAGATTGCATTTACAATGGTTGTAGTATTCTTGGGTCATATGACTGCCATTTGCTACCTTCCCAGCCAGCTTCTGAGAGGCAAAATTAATGAGGGGAGCTTTCATTTGCTTAATGATTGCATGATTCACTTAACAGCTATGGCAAATAAAGGCTGTAACACTAGACATGACTCACTTCACAACTGCCTTGCTTAGCAAGAGAAATTCTGCTCCCAATTGTGGTTGTAATTCGAGCATTATTTGTATATGTCCGCAGATGTTTAGTCACATGCCTTTTCACACAACCTGCCTCTCTCTGCCGGTAAGAGTTTATTATAATCCATGATTAGCAGCAGAGCAAGACTCTCATAACGTAAATCTAGGACAGCTCAGATCACAATACTGCTGTGTTATTTCTTTAATATTCATACACCTTAAGCAAAGGGTGGTATAGAAATAGGCAAATAACAGACAAACAGGCAAATAACAGAGCTCTTCATATTAGCTAAAAATGTATTACTTAAATAGAATGATGGTCCTTGTAAAGGGCTAGGGTTAACTCTAATCCCTGACCTTTGTGAAGTGAAAAGCACAACAATATGTGTCCCACTGTTCTAAGGCAAGAGGTTAAAAAAAAGATTAAAAATTAAAACCCTGCAGATTTTATCCCTATTGTTGTTGCCCACTGTAGAGGCAGTGCTCATCTCTGTTTCAAAGACATTGAGCCAGCACTATCTAAAGACATTTCTGTGGTCATGTGGCCACTGTTAGCTTCCCACTAAAGTGGTACTATTTATCTACTTGCATTTGCTTGCTTTTGAACTGCTAGGTGAGCAGGAGCTGGGGCGAGGACAGGAGCTTACCCATCCCATGACACTTGGGTCTCAAACCTGGACTGTCGGCTTTCCAGCCGACAAGCCCAGTGTCTTAACTATGAGCCACTGCAGCGTTCTAAGGCAAGGATGGTGCAAAACCTACCCTACAGGGCTGCTGAAGATAAGGCACTGAACTATGCAAGGGAGGAAGTGATGCTTCAATTTACATTGAATTTTTTTTATCAGTAGCTTACTGACATTAGACATCTCATGATTCCCATTCTTAAAAAAGTTAAACAACTGAGGCGTTCCATGTTGAATAATGGATCTTCAATGATTGTTTCGGTCCTCTCAGAATCCAATGGATTCAACAATTGAGTAGAAAGGCCAGGAGAAATATAATACATACATATTGCATCAGTTTAACTTAGTTCTGCAACTGACATAAATGATGTATCATTAAGCATTACTTTCAACAAACCCAGCCTTTACAGGTAAAAAGGTTGTTCTTGCTTTGATTTATGATCGGAACTGATGAATTTAATAAGGTTCTTTTTTTAATGTTAGCTCAGATGATGTAATGGAGAAAGATTGGCTGAATAGCATTTACAAAATGTAATAGTGTAATGAATAAAATAATGTAATAGATGAAATGTAAAAAAATATGCTGCATTCTTGTTCAGTCATGCAGCTGTTAAATCAGGGGTGAACAATCAGGAATATTCTTGTCCTGCTAGTTCCCAAAACTTGGAGGCCTACTACTAAAGTATCAGCAATACATTTTTAATACACGTTTTTTTAAGACAAGGAAGTATATTAAAAGTCCATAAAAATCAAAATAAGGTTTTAGAATTGTTTAAAACAATGGAATCCCACTAGCTGTCAAGTGTGCCAATCCGGAGCTCAGTTCTTAGCTGCAGAGGCCTTTCCTGAAGGCCTCTGATGGCAAAATGGAGGCCGGGGGCCACACATGTGTACGAATGGCGGCAAACAGCCACAGAAGAAGTGAGCCAATGAGGCGAAGCAGATGTCGGGACATGTGAGGCCTGGCTGCAAGGGTAATTGGGTGCAGGGCATGTGGGGTAGCCCCACCTCCCCAGCCCCTCTCTAGCTTGATTTTTAGGCATGTGCCTCACCACAAAACTATTTGGGGCTTATTTTTGGGGTAGGGCTTATATTAGGCCCACCCCAAAAATCAAGCTAGGGCTTATTTTTGCGGCAGGTCTTATTTTCAGGAAAACACGGTACTAGACCTCCCAATTGTATAAGGGATTCTAAGCTTGTTTAACCAAATGCATTTGGTCACAGAAGAGATTCCTGGAAACAAGTTGTGTATATCTCCAACCTTTCAACTATTATGTGTGTTGACTGAATTCTTATTTATTCATTTAGTAATTTTTTATGCAACCCATCTATAAGGCAACTCTTATATTTTTATAAAAGGATCCTAGGTGATAACTGTACCACTCAACCAGCTGAATTTTAAACTTTATATTACCAACTTAGGAAATGGAGATTTTTTTTTCCCCCGTGCTGTGACAGCCTCTGTTTATGATTCCCCCCCTTTTGTTTCATAGCAAGCTCTCCAGAAACTTTTATCTTCTCATGTTTTAATTAATTTTTCCATAGTTGCTTCGTTAATTGATGTTTACATGTTGCCGGCTTTCAATAAATTGTTTAGATTGCTTATGAGGGGATGCACTTCTTATATCTCAACAATTGCTTGGACATTATTAGAATATTTATTTATCATTAAGTCACACATGGAGAAATGAGCCTTGCAAGTCTTGTGTTGATGTTACATTCCATAATAGAGTTTCCTCCTTCTTGGTAATTTTACAAAACCCATTAAATATCTGAGGTGCGAGTCAAAGACTCTAGAATAAGTGAGAGAACAGTTAATGAAGCAGAAACATAATCATTCAAGGCTCTTAGCCCTTACCTCATGTATTATATGCCTTGCTGCCTGGTTCCACGAAAACTGGGTAAGAATCTGAAAACCAAGTTTTCAGCCATCATATAATCACCATCATAGAGCTAGAGGGAAACCTGGGTATCTAAAATTTGTTCATAATATGTCAAACTTTCTTAATAATAGCCTTAATTTCAATTATATAATTTCCGAAAGCTAATGGAGGTGGATAGAAATTGGACAAGAGACTACCACAAAAATCCAACAGCTGGAGGCTAGAATGGGAAATTAAAAAAAAAATCTCAGAAGTAAATGATAAATTACTTTCATACTGCTGTCAAGAAAAAATTGAGTGGCGTGGTTGCCTGTTAATGAAGAACCCCGGCTCCCACTTGGAAGGTTGACAGTTCAATCCTAGGTAGCGGCACATCTTCCGAAAAGCACATCTTCCTTCCCCTGTCCTGACCACTTTCTACAGGGGGACAATCGAGAGCATCCTGTCATACAGCATCACAGTCTGGTTTGGAAACATCCCTGCTTCAGACAGGAAGGCGGTGCAGAGAGTGGTGAGAATGGCCGAAAAGATCATTGGCAATTTCCTCCCTTTCATCCAGGATGTAGCACAGAAGCGTTGTTTGAGCAGGGTCCGTAAGATTATCTGGGACACTACACATCCTCTTCACAACCTGTTTTCCTTGTTACCTTCTGGGAGGAGGCTTCGCGGTATCTGTAGCAGAACATCCAGATTCAGCCATAGTTTCATTCCATACTGCATTAACCTTGTAAACTTTCAAGCTTCCTCCTTCCATTATATATTCAAGATGGACAGTATTTACGTATATGTATACATATGTTGTTCATGCTACGTATATGTATACATATGTTGTTCATAGTATGTTTAGGTGTGTGTCATGTATGTATTTCACTTTGAGAGCGGGCAACTAAATTTCATTTTTGATGTGTGCCATTGTGCCCACAGTAAAAAAATGACAATAAAGGTTATCTTATCTTATCTGGCAGACATTTCTCTCTTAGGGCGCAAAGATAAAATATCTGCTGTGAACTCCACGTGGCGTCAGGAAGGGCATCCAGCCAGTAAATGCTCAGCTCCATCTAGTCGCTCCAACTCTACCTTGAATTAGGGGATTACAAGGTTGTAAAAAAGGGAGTTACTGCTGTCAAGAAAACTACATAGACATTTCCATGAAGTCACCAGAAGTCAAGCTCAGCTTGAGGACATCCTTATCTTTAATGGCTGAAAATCAGGACTACGGTTTTCCTACCACTCTGAAGTAGGAAACATAAGATTACTACCATGAAACTCCAAAACAGGTTTTTTAAAAAAGACTGTCTGAACTCTGGAAAAGAAAAATGAAAATCCCCGCCACATCTTTCCAATGTAGTAGGATACCAAATTACCAAAAGCTTGTCCATTGCTACATTTGGGTATCCCACTTTCCATGAGTTCCAGCCAAGAATACAGCAAGATAATATTTTCCAATAAAATAAATTGAGAACAATTAATCAGTGGAACAGCGTACCTCCTGAAGTTCTAGATGCTCCATTACTGGAGGTTTTCAAGAAAAGATTGGACAACCATTTACCTGGGATGATATAGTGCAGGGGTAGGCAACCTTGGCTCTTTTATGACTCGTGGACTTCAACTCCCAGAATTCCATGGCTGGCTCAGGAATTCTAGGAGTTGAAGTCCACGAGTCATAAAAGAGCCAAGGTTGCCCACCCCTGGTATAATGTCTTGAGCAGGGAGTTGGACTAGAAGACCTCCAAGGTCCCTTCTAGCCCTATGATTCTATGGTTCTATGAAAACAGCTTTAAAAGTAATTGTTATAAAATGAGGGCAGACAACCTTTCAGTTACAGGATATATTTCTGGATAATTTTAAAGGGTAGCAATGGCCACAGTGATAACATAATCAGGATGCAATAATCATGGACATTATTGTAGCATGGTTTCTAGGGAAGTGGTAAGGCATTTTGAAGAGAACGGTTGCGTTAATTTGGTTTTGGTGAATGCATCTATTTTGATTTCTCCCAGAAATCAACATGAAATCCTGCTTTAGTTTTCAGCGGTTTGTTACCAAATTACAACGTCACATTACAAGAGGTCCATAAAAAGAGTGCACATGCATCCTGTAATTCATAGGCTGCCCATTCTTATTTTAGGCAACAATAATGAGAGGATGTTTTGGATGACCATCAGCCTTCTAATATTTTGTAAGACTTCATTCCTTCTCCTATACACTGTTGTATGTCTGTGATGAGTTGCTTTGTTGAGTTCCTTTTGATTTCCTCCCTGTTTTTCCCTTACAGTCATTGACTGGTGTCATCTTAAAGCTTAAACTGCTTAGAAGAATCAATTTTGGCAGTCTACCCTGCTAATGCTTCTATTGAGCTGTTGTTATTTGAGATTTTTTTATTAATCATTTACTACATTTTATGAGGTTAGTCACCTGCATTGTTCTCTGCTCACAGAATCACTTGCCACGAGGAAGAACAGTTTGGAGGGGGAGAAAAAACGGGGGGGGGGGGGGAAAGAGAGGTTATTTTACTGGCAATTCATATATGCTCATATCAAGTTATCAGATGAGGTCATGGGGTGACCCAGCATTCAGTCTGTAACCTAAATGAGAAAAAAAAACTGAGAAAGGAACATCAGTAAGGCTATCTTAGACGATCAGGTTCAAGAAGAATTGCTTGGTGATTAATTATTCAGAAATGAGTAAAAGTGCTAGATGTTGTTGCCTATTGAATTCTAAGGTGTTTATTGAACCAGTCCATGGGTGTCTGTGAGGCTGGAGAATTATTCCTTCTGTCTGCAGTTTTATAAACTGTGTAATACGGGCAATAATTTAAGATCAAAGCTAACAAAGAGTATAAAGAACTACTACTATTGCTGTAGCATTGGTTTTGGGAAGAGAACAATGTCTATATCCTTCAGGCATATGGACACAACAATAGTAAGTGTGTCAGGTCCACCATGCTGGTGTCTTGCCATTCGGTCAGGGGGTGGGGGGGGGGAGGAAGGTTGCTGGCATTCTTTGTATGCTTTTGCTTTTGCTGTAACCTCTTGGGAATTAGGGAGGGAGACTGCCTTCGGAGATGAAGCAGATTCCTTCCCAGCCGGTTCCAGCCTGGTTCCAAGGCCATCATTCCCCAAGAGTGATCGGTTATCTACCCAGCACCCCAGCATTCTCAAAATAACCTTGCAGCATCACATTGGCTGCAGATGGACTGGTTAGGGGGGTTGGATTTGGGGAAGTGAAAGAATTGCTTTGTGCTTCACATGGGACTTTCAAAGTCTGACTTTTCTGCAACCACTTTCTCTCAGTAAAAGTTCTTTTGATTAACCCCAATGGAGTGAAGAGTTTTGCTTTCCTGAGGGACCAGCTGAGGCAGATCCTTACAAAGTATGACATTTATTCACAATTGTACAGGTAGTACTCAATGTTTGAGCCCCAAATTTCTATTTCTAAGCGAGGGAGTTGTTAGTGAGTTTTGACCCTTTTTCAATCTTTCTTGCCACAGTTATTAAGTGAATTAGATGTAGGTGTTAACTTAGTAACACGGTTGTTAAGTGACTTTGGCTTCTCCATTGAGTCTGCTTGTCAGAAGGTCACACAAGAGGATCATATGACCTTGGGACCCTGCAACCATCATAATATAAACCAGTTGCCAAGCATCTGAATTTTGATCACTTGACTAAGGGGATGTTGCAATGTTAAGTGTGAAAAAGGGTCACAAGTCACTTTTTTCAGTGCTATTGTAACTTGAAATAGTCACTAAATGAATGGTTGTAAGTTGAGGTCTATCTATGAATCATTTTGGTCACTCCTACCACAAATATGGTGTTCAGTTCGGGGCACTACATTCTAATAAGGGTTCAGAGGTACACAAATAGATTCAGGATAATAGGTTTGATGAAGGATTAAATACTACATCATTTCAAGAGAAATGCTAAAAAATCAAGATTTGCCTTCTTTCATTCCACAATATGGATCATGGAATAATAGATCAGCATATGTCAGTTACAGCAAAATTAAAAGATTGAGGCACTAAGAGAAATAGCCACTATCTGTAGAAAGGTTCAGAGGATCATACAGTAAGGAACAACTTGCCTCCAGAAGTTGTGAATACTCCAACACTGAAAGTTTTAAAGAAGAGACTGGATAACCATTTGTCTGAAATGGTACTGGGTCTCCTGACTGAGCAGGGGGTTGAACTAGAAGATCTTTAAGGTCCCTACCAACTTTGTTATTCTGTTCTGTTCTGATTGCCACCGATACAGCAGTATTTAAAAAGTTCAACTTATTAAAACATTCCAATAGTGTAACAGATGCAAGCCAGACTTTTATTGAGCAGTACAGCACCACATATTTATTTATTTAAAAATTTTATATGGTAGTCNTAGTCCTCAGTTATGATTGTAATGGAGCCTGTTGAACATGGTCACAAGCCGTGACAATGATTAATTAGGTCACTCATGTGACTGACCCAACCTTGCAATCTTTTTTTTCAGTGGTTATTAAGTGAACCAATGGTTTGCTATGGGTCAGTTTTGCCAAAACCAGAAGTAAATATAGGCTTTCAGCAAAATTGTCATAAACCATGGTAATGCCACAACAAGATGCTATGAGTGGGTCTAAATGCAGGTTGGTGCCAAAAATGGGATGTGACCATGGGGTGGGGTGGGTGGCCATATAAACTCCTCTGGGTCATAAGTACCCAAGGGAGGTCCATCATAATTTCAACAAATCATAAATCAAGAACTACCTGTATCGTCACCCACCTTAAGCAACTTAGGCAGCTCACCGCTTGTCTGCGTTTCCATTTTTTGGTGCTCAACTTGGACTAGATCAATTTGAGATAAAGGGGCAGCCACAGGTCTCTTTATGACCTATAGACTTCAACTCCCAGAATTCCTGAGTTCCAGAATTCCATGCTGGCGCAGGAATTCTGGGAGTTGAAGTCCACAGGTTGTAAAGGGGCCATAGTTGCACCCTTCTGGACTGGTTTTTACCCTTCTACACCATTTGACTCTAGAACATATATAGTAGCACTAGGTTTAAGAATACAAAGTAAACTTTTCCACACTGGAGATAACCTGAATATGCATGAAGCTTTATACATCTCATTTATGTAAAAATAAATAAAAATGAACTTTTTTTGCGAACAGAGTGGGTTTCTAACAGCAATTACTTTCTAAACACCACTACACTATACAGAATAATCAGTGTTATGAGAGTAATTCATTATTCGGCATGAGTAGCTAATAGGTGGAATAATTTATAATGCTTGAAGTTCTAAAAGGGCCTTATTTCCATATTAATCATGTTGACAATCCCTTGTGACTTGCTGAGAAGACTTTTTCTCCTTTGCTCAAATCTTCACATGCTCCCCATGTCTAAATTCATTCAACATATTATCCAGGTCACTTGAAGACTGATGGTACATTTACATAACTGATTAAACTTGGTTAGTTTTAAATGTGGTTCAATTGGGGGGGCTTAGCAAGTTGTATAAATCCAGCCTGTTTAATTTGTGATTCAATTTATTGTACAAACTAAAAAAAATGTGTTAATTCAGTAACCAAATTCAGTGGCATTGTGTGTAAACCCAGTCAATGTCTTAGAAGCAGGGCCCTTAGCTGATGGGATGTGGGCTGTTTTTATATTATGGAACAGTAGGATTGTGGAGTGCCAGGAGTAGTTTTCACTTCTTGTTTAACCGATCAATACCTCAAAAGAAATATATCTTTATAATAATCAATGTTACTGGCTCAATCAATCATAGGGCAAGGTTATCCAGTCCTTGGAGACATCTGATTAATTAGAAATGGAAGGTCATGGATAGAATAGAGACATTCCATGTCTGTCTGTCTGTCTATTTGCCTGCCCCCCTCTCTCTTCTATATCTATATCTATATCTATATCTATATCTATATCTATATCTATATCTATATCTATATCTATATCTATATCTATATCTATATCATCTAACCATTCATCCATCCAGTGGTGGGATTCAAATTTATGAATAACCAGTTCTCTGTGTGGATGTCGCTTCCGGAAGTCCATTCTGGGTCTGGGCAACAAAAAATTAGCTACCTGTTCTGCCGAAATGGTGCGAACTGACTGAATCCCACCACTGCATCCATCTATCCATCTATCCATTGCACTTATATCTTCTCTTTTTCCTAAAATCTGAATACCCAAAAACATTTTCCTAAAACCTGAAGATCTTACAATTTATCCCTACAAAACTGTTTAGTAAGTGTGGTTTAGAACCCCCCCCCCCCGACGCTTTGCCATCTACTAAGATCTGTAGTTAAATGGGAACTTTAACCTGTCTCTCCCTGGTCTGTGTCCAACACCTTAATCACTACATTACATAAATTCTCCAAACTGCTACTGGTCAATTTCTCTGCTTTTCCCACAACACATAGATTAAATACATTTACCTTGTGTCATTTGTGAAATCAGATTGTAATTTCCCCTGCCCTCAGAGACAGTTAGGGGGGAGGGGGGATCAGAGACGCAAAGTAAACAATGTGAACTATTTTATGTGATGTGCAGAAATGTAGATTTGCTCATGTTTCTAAATTTCAAACAAGTTAAAATCACATTCAGTAGAGCTCTTGTTTAGTTTACTCACATTTTTATCATTGTTCTTGTTTCCTTTTACCCCTTCCCCATTTTTCTGCAACCATTATTGACTCCCTTCCTCCCTTTGTTAATATGAAATGCCCTAAACATTCAAGTAAAGCTGAGAGAGGAGAAGGAGAGGGAGAGGGAGAGGAGAGAAGTTCTGGGAGACTTCCACTGGGAGAATCTCCCAGGATGGGAGGTCTTTTGAATATATAAAATGGTGACTATGAAGAACGACCACAAAGAAGAATCCAGCCCTTAGCTCTGTGAATCACACAAATTAAATTCCCATATGGAAATCCTATTATTATACATTTCTTTGAGTGTTCATTTTTGAATAGCTGGGAATCAAAACAAGCAAGCCCTATTTGGTTTGATTTTTCATTCTTTCCCAAATAAATGAAATCCTTCCTTAGAAGACAGAAGGAGAAATAGAGGCACAGGCTTTGTTTTCAGAAAACCACTTCATGGTTTGCAACAAGTGATACAGGCAGTCCTTGACTTGCGGTCAATTGCTTAGTGACTATTTAAAATTACAATGGAGCCCCCTGGGGTACTTATGACTCGGATTCAAAATTCTGATAGTCACTGCCCCCTCCCCCCCCAGTCATGTGAATGCACTTTGGGTGCTTGGCATCTGGGCCACTTTTACAATCATTTGCAACAACCGGTGGTCACAATTGCATTTTATGATGGTTCTGTTGTGATTCCTTGCCAGCCAGCCGCTGAGTCTAAGGAATCAGATGAGGAGGAGGGGCCTGGAGTGACATTAGAATCAGAGGAAGGCTCTGAGGAGCTCCAAGACTTACAGTTGGATGAGGAGCCTGGCCCCTCTACTCGTGCTCAAGCTGAGACACAGCTGTGCTGGGAGCCTGAGTTGCACAGTGATGAAGAACAGTTGGGACAAATCCAGGATGCATGAAAGCACAGGCAAGAGAAGCGAGTAGGACAGAGGAATGCAATGGGGTGGCTCCGAAGGCAAAGGAGAAGGCATTAGGAAGCCACGCCTTGGCTGAATTATAAAAGGGAAGGTGTGGGAGGTGCTGGTTGCCAAAGGCAACCATTCATGTTGAGGATCAAGTTTCTGTGGACTGTGTTTGTTTGCCTTGGACATTGACTCAGGTCTGTGAGAATAAAAGGGGTTGGTTTTTTCTTGCCGTTCCTGCCTGTTTCTTGGAAGAGGGGTTTCTCCTTGTGAGCATAGCAAGGACTCACATAGGCTGGGACAGAACAGGTTCTGCCCCAAACCGGCATTTACTTCCCGTTTTCAGTGAAACTGGCCCCTAGTGAACCATGAATTCGCTTAATGACCACTGCAAAAAAAATAAAATAAAATCAGGTCAGTCACATCGTACATTAGATCACATGACTTAATGTACGACCATCACAAGTTACCGCTATGATGGGTAGGGCCCATTATGGTTATTTAGAAAGATTCATGAGACCCCCCTCCCTTTTTTTCATGACCCCAGGAAAAGAAAAAAGAAAAGGACCAATCGCAAAAGCTAGGAGGAAAAAAAACCTCTGCCTCCCAACCTAGCAGAATAGCCTCAGGCAACCGGATAAGAGAATTCAGGCAAATGGATACATTGTATCCATTGATGGAAAGCAAAACCTGCAAGATTGTAACAAGAAGCGGCTTTCATGCTTTAGACCAGGGGTCCTCAACCTTGGCAACTTTAAGACTTGTGAACTTCAACTCCCAGAACCCCTCAGCCAGCAAAGCTGGCTGAGGGATTCTGAGAGTTGAAGTCCACAAGTCTTAAAGTTGCCAAGGTTGAGGACCCCTGCTTTAGACTGAGGTGAGCTGAATTGACAGGATTAAACCAGATAAACACAAAAACCCACCAGATTTACTTTCTCACCCTCCCCCCAGGCTAGACCTGACCCCATCCACCACCCAGAAAATGGAATAAGGGCAATCAGAATTCCAAAAAACATATTATTAAGCTAATTAAATTACCAGGCATCTCAAACACAAAGGACCAGGAGGGTATAAAAACCATTCTATTCACCCTGCCAAGTTGTCAGCTGACCCAGAACCCAAAGCTGTTGTCACTGCAGTTTTCTGGCTTCCGAAATAAAGCCTCCTTTCTGGCAGCTTGCTTCCTGGCTTCTCATTTCGTTCATCAGCGCCGATCGCATCATCCCAGCTTGAAGGAATGAACCAGAGTTTTTTCTTCTGACAATTGCAACTCGAGGACTACCTGTAACACCACTGTCTATCCATGTCTATCACCTTTTCTTTTAATAATTTTATTAAAGACAGGAAAAAAAACTACAAAAGGTTAAAAATATAACAACAACACTGTGCACCTTAGGTGGTTTTCTGCCACATTCAAAATCGCATTCTTCATACCCAGCCCAAATCTTCAGTGCATTTCCAATAAAAAGTCTGGATTTCTAAAATTGAAACAAGCTAGTGTGTCTTGTACTTGCAATGCAAAATGTCCTTTGAAGGGTGAAATTACCCTTTCTGCCATGAAACAGCTGCCACTAAGAGACCCGTGTCACGCCTGGCATTGAATCCTTTTTGTTACAAATGTTTGTAATCCCTAAAGTTTTTTTTATTAAATAGACTGCATCCAGTTTTGGTCACCACGATGTAAAAAAGATGCTGAGACTCTAGAAAGAGTACAGAGAAGAGCAACAAAGATGATTAGGGGACTGGAGGCCAAAGCATATGAGGAAAGGCTGCTGGAATTGGGTATGTCTAGTTTAATGAAGAGAAGGACGAGGGGGGACATGATAGCAGTGTTCCAATATCTCAGGGGTTGCCATAAAGAAGAGGGAGTCAAGCTATTCTCCAAAGCGCCTGAAGGCAGGACAAGAAGCAACGGATGGAAACTCATCAAGGAGAGAAGCAACCTAGAACTAAGGAGAAACTTCCTNGCCTCCAGAAGTGGTGAATGCTCCAACACTGGAAGTTTTTAAGAAGAGACTGGACAGCCATTTGTCCAAAATGGTATAGGGTTTCCTGCCTGAGCAGGGGGTTGGACTAGATGACCTCCAAGGTCCCTTCCAACTTTATTATTATTATTATTATTATTATTATTATTATTATTATTATTATTATTATTATTATTATTATAGACTGTTTAATCTATAACAATATGATATGCCAGTGAAATGACCCCGGAAATATTTTCTCACAGGTTCATTTAAAAACAACTGTCAGTCTATTAAGGGTAGAATTTCTTAAATTTACAAACATTTCTCTTCTCCCCTCCTCTCTTCCTCTTCCTCCTCTCCTCTCCTCTCCTCCCCTCCCCTCCCTTTCCCTCCCTTTCCCTTTCCTTCCCCTCCCCTCCCCTCCCCTCCCCTCTCCTCTCCCATCCACTCCCTTCCTTCATTCCTCTTTCTCCTTCCTTGCTCTGAGTATTGCATCATATAATCCATTGGTTCTATTATAATTATAGATTAAATTAATGAAGGCTATGAACACCTGGTGGTGGACAATATTTTTAATGTACATCCTTTCTTTGCATACATTATCATTTCTAGCATAAAACCACTCCAATATCATTAAAAAGTTACTATTATGGCAAATTGATACTCAGTTGACTAGTTGACTTTGATTGATACTGAAAGAGCTAAGCAGTAAAAAGACTTGAAGGAGACTGGTCTTTCGTAGGGATATTGAGCTCATGTGATTTTCACATAAAAGCACAACATCTTTACGAAGAGCGCAACATGAGTACACTAGAAGGCTTAAATTCACAAGCACAAAATTCAGCATTAAATATATATTGTTTGGTATGGACAATAAAATGGCGGTTAAGGATGATGTATTAAGTTTTTGTATCACGAGAAACAAATTGTTAGGAATATTTACCCTGGAATACCATGTATGTCCATTTTTGTTTTAATTGTATTATAAATAAAAAATTAAAAAAAAAAAATGGCCTAAAGCATATCTAGCTGAAAAGCAAAATAGGCTTGCCATGGTTATTCAAAATATGAGGCTAATACAGGCTTTTTAATTTTTCTTGAAAATCATAATTAGGGATACTTGAATGGGCTAAGGAAAATATCTAGGTCAGACATGTCAAACTCGTGACGTCACATGACGTTGTGCAACGTATCGGAGCTTTTTTGCCATTGCCGGCAATGGGGTCGGCGCAGCTCCAGTATGATGAATCCGGCCCATGGGCCGGCACTTTGACACCCCTGATCTAGGTTCTCTTAGCTGCTCCTGGAGAGAGAGGGGGCGGAGGGAGAGAGGGAGGAAGAGAGAGAGAAGCAACAAGGGATAACTTTAGAGTACAGTATGTCAAAAAAGGGTTAAGTCAAATTTGTAAAATGGATAGCAATCACCCTAATAAACACCCCATTTTGCACGCAATACTTGGTTTTCTTCTTTGGGGCTCTCTTGAATATTGTCAGACATTTTGCCTTAAGGAGGAACCTCTCAAACTCAAAAACCCTGTAGGCAAAATTCAGAGGCTTCAACCAGTATCAAACGTTGATTAGGCATCGGTTTCAGAGAGTAGCCAGATAATAGCCTTGGGACCTTGCAGGAGCTGGTGAGTGAAAAAGATGAAGCTCATCACAAAGGGATCAGGGTGGTAGGGAGTCCTTTAGCCACTGCCCTGAAGTTTTTCTGTAGTTCTGTATCAGCATTGCTTGCTAACTGTTCCTGCTTCTTCTCTCTTTTCCTTTTCTTTCTAATATCCCAGGCTTGAATCGATTCTCAACAGTAAGAACTGCCAATCCCCTTCTGGCATATTGGTCGCCTAGACCAGCTGTGATTACTCAGTAATGCATTGCTGCTAAAGAGAGTTTTATTCTGGAAAATTATGAAACCCTGAATAATTTCCGTCCTATTCTTACCCTGGGGCCTTGATGAGATTGGGGTTACAAGAGCAGAAAAAGAATGCACATCACACCTTCGAATAATGAATGTCTTCTGTGCTTCCAGGTTAGCAGATGGGGAGGGAAAAGGACTCTCTGGAAATTTTCATTCTCATATGAAGCTGCCCTAGTTATTAAATCTCTTGCTTTCATAAATGAAATCAGATGAAAATGGTGTGATTTTGGCATGACAAGATTAGAGGAAGCAATCCCCCTCCCCAACAATTAGGCAATGAGAAAAATCATAGAATCAAAGGGACCTTGTCTTCCAAGCCCAGGGGTCTTCAAACTTGGCCCTTTTATGACTTGTGGACTTCAACCCCCAGAATTCCTCAGCCAGGCACGCTGGCTGAGGAATTCTGAGAGTTGAAGTCCACAAGTCACAAAAGGGCCAAGTTTGAAGACCTCTGTTGAAGCCCCTACCCGAGGCTTCATTCCATCTTCATTCCATCTCAAACAAATGGTTGTCCAATCTTTTCTTGAAAATCTCCGTTGATGGAACAGCCACAATTATGGGATGCAGGCTGTTCCACTTAATAGTTCCCAGTGTCAGAAAATTCTTCTATTTTTATGTTGGATGTCCCTTTGTTGAGCTTCCACCTATAATTTCTTGCCCTGCCCTCACCTGTTATAAAGAATAAATCATCATCTTCTTTCCTTCGGCAGTCCTTCAAGGGGGGATCTCAGGGGTTGCCACAAAGAAGAGTGAGTCAAGCTATTCTCCAAGGCACCTGAAGGCAAGACAAGAAGCAATGGATGGAAACTAATCAAAGAGAGAAGCAACCTGGAACTAAGAAGAAATTTCCTGACAGTTAGAACAATTAATCAGTGGAACAACCTGCCTCCAGAAGCTGTGAATGCTTCAACACTGGAAGTCTTTAAGAAGAGATTGGACAGCCATTTGTCTGAAATGGTATAGGGTTTCCTGCCTGAGCAAGGTCCCTTCCAACTACTACTACTACTACTACTACTACTACTACTACTACTACTACTACTACTACTACTTCTTCTTCTTCTTCTTCTTCTTCTTCTTCTTCTTCTTCTTCTTCTTCTTCTTCTTCTTCTTCTTCTTCTTCTTCTTCTTCTTCTTCTTCTTCTTCTTCTTCTTCATCATCATCATCATCATCATCATCATCAACCCTCTTAATTCCATGAGTGAACGCATGTGTATCCTAAGGTCATTTAGATATATCCCTAAAACACCATAATGACTTAAGGAATCTGTGAAGAACACAGTGAGGTCAACATAACAGTGTTCTAGATCACATTAGGGTATTCTCAAGCCTACACATATTTCTAGAAACTGCTTTGATTCTTGTCATTATGGGAGGCGATTAAATTGTGGATTTTGAATGCCTGGAGTCATCATGTGTGAGTTGGGCAGCCATCTAAATTTAATAAAATGAATGGATGGATGAGTAAATAAGTAAGTAAGTAAGTAAGTAAGTAAGTAAGTAAGTAAGTAAGTAAGTAAATAAATAAATAAATAAATAAATAAATAAATAAATAATCTAAGATAGCTTTCTCCAGTCTTGTGTCCTGCATATATGTTGGACATCACCTTATCTAACAGTTCAAGAAGAAGCTTGATAAGAAATTAGGTCCCCTTCCTCTGCTTTGAAGAATCACATATAGAGTGAAATTTATTTGAGAAAAAGACTGGAGATGAACCAAAGGGAGATTTTTGGCAGGAAAAATAATTAAGTTAGAGAAGCAACAAGTAAGGAATGTGATTGTTTAGAATTCCACCCGTTCTATTTTAATATATTTTGGAATGCAACATAATGGTGTGTCTGTATATGCACATAAAATTCTAGGATAATTCAATTAAATGTCAGTTTTTGCAAATTTCTTTTCCATATGCCACTTCGACTTCATGTTTAGCTTAATGTTTAATTTGCACTGCATCTCCTTCTGTTTTTCATCTTCTCCAGCTTCTTTTCCTTGGCTCCCTTTGTTTAAGGCAGGGGTGGGAAACTCTGGACCTTTTCTGACTTGTGGACTTCAACTCCCAGAATTCCTGAGCCAGCCATGCTGAGCCAGCCATGAATTCTGGGAGTTGAAGTCCACAAGTCATAAAAGGGCCATAGTTCCCCACTCCTGGTTTAAGGTATAAGAATGAAGAAAAGCCTCCTCTAAGCCAAGGCTCCAGATACATAGTACAGATATCTATGTAATTTTCTTGTCAGCAATACAGAAGCAGCTTCCCATTGTCTTCTTCTGGAGTGTCTTTTCAACATCCCAGACTTATCTTCCTAAAGGATTTCCTGATAACTTTGCATCCAATTCTTAATCCTGCTGAGATGTTTAAATTAGCCAAGAATAGACACATTTGGCTAGGCATTGCCATCAAATGTAAACATACTATAAATAATGGACTATCTCCCCATTGAGACCAACATCCAAATATTAGGAAGTCAGCCAGCTGCAGGACAGCTGTATTTCTTCCACACGATTAAAGCATTGTGCTTGCTTACTCTTTTAACTAACAATCTAATTTTCTATTCACTCATTTCCATTCTTTTATCTTGTCTACGAAATATTGTTCCACCTAGCATACAACCTTTTTGTTTGTGTATTCAGACACACAACTCATATTTTCATCCAGTATTTTCTGTTTTAACTCTGATTCTTTTTTCTCTCTTCCCAGGCATGGTCCAAATATATATTTCTATGTTAAATTTCTTGCATGGTATAGATGCCTTATAAATTAATGGATGCATATTGTTTATTCTCTTCTAGCATTGGCTCCTAGCATATTCTTTACCTGCAATATTAGAGGGATCTCTAATAATTTGTACTCTCTCTCACAAAAGCTGTTCCCAATGTTGCATCTGTAAAAAAGGAGGAGGAGGAGGAGGAGGAGGAGGAGGAAAAGGAGGAGAAATTCCCTTCTATCAGAAGAAGGAGAAAATTTAAAAGAGAAAGATTCTAAATGGCAACATATAGAGAACTCTTGCTAGTTTTGTGATAAACGTTGGCAATGTTTTTACAAGCATCATAAATGCCTTTTTAAAGGTATCAGCAGTCTGGCAAACTTTTCTTCCAAGTGAAGGACAATTTGGCAGTAACAAAAATGGCCCTAAGAGAAACCTTGTCCCAAAGATAGGGAGGTCAAACCATTTTCCAAAATACCAAAAGGCAAAACAAGAAACAATGGATGGAAACTAATCAAGGAGAGAAGCAACCTAGAACTAAGGAGAAATTTTCTAACAGTGAGAGCAATCAACCAATGGAACAGCTTGCCTTCAGAGGTTGTGGGTGCTCCATCTCTGAAGGCTTTCAAAAACGAGACTGGACAATCATTTGTCTGAAATGATATAGGATCTCCTGCTCAAGCAGAGGATTGAACTCAAAGTCCTCCAAAGTCCCTTCCAACTATTATTATATATTCTATGTTCTGTATTAGGACAAGTAGGTCACTAGCAGTGCCTTTATGAAAATTCCTAAGGGGCCAAGGCATTAAATGAATCTTAACTATACAGTTATGTTTCTGGTTATATTTGGCTCTCTGGAAATCCATTTTTTGTTTTTCATGATGTCGGTCAAAAAGGGAGAAGGAAGAGCAATGATTCGTTTTCCTAGTTTCTTGTTTATCTCATAGTTTAAGGGCTTCCTCTCCTCCATCATTTTGTTTATTCAGGGAACATAAAGTTAACCTTGACTTAGAAGTCAATGCTTTCTTCAGAATGTACAGTCAGCTGAGAGCATAGAAAAAAAATCAATATAAAGCATATTTCCAAAGATGACACTGAGGCATTAATGCTTGGAAGTCAGGCTGGAAATGGGAACAGCCAAGGTTGTTTTGAAAGGAAAGTGTGTCAGGACAGTTCTTTGCCAAAAGTATGCTCACCAGCTATTCTTCAAAGTGGACCCCTCTCCATTTCTCCTCTTCTTTTAAGTTTCAACTTAGAAGAGCATTTTATTGACACAGCTCCAAATTGGAGGACTAAAGCACTGGAGACACAATAAACAAAATTTATTTCCGCAATATAAAGGGAAACAAATCAGCTCAAAATCAGTATATCCAATATATGGAAGTAGAGAAATGCATTAGGTATCTTTGCCACTTTGAGTTATATATACCCATAGTCCTCAGTTAATGACCATAAATGGGACCAGGATTGCTAAGAGATGCTGACCACTGAAAAAGTTTTGTCCTATCATGAATTATTTCTCCCAGTTAAAAGTAACAGACACAAGAGTTTTAATATTATATAGATTAGAGGAGAGCAGAGAAAAGGTTGATTTAGAGTTAAGCATCTTCAGCAACCTCAAGAATTGGATCTACATCAGAGGTGAGCAGCTATGGACCTTTTATGACCTGTGGACTTCAACTCCCAGAATTCCTGTGCCAGCCATGTGGCTCAGGAATTCTGGGAAATGAAGTCCACAAGTCATAAAAGGTCCATAGCTGCTCATCCCTGATGTAGATACAATTCCCGAGGTTGCTGAAGATGCTTAATCTGACTCTAAATCAACCTTTTCTCTAAGTCCACATCATACTCTGAATCATAACTTAATTAAACAGATGGGGTTTGTAAGTAAGCATTAAGACATAAAAAAACCTAGTTAATGTTAAAAATAACCAAGATTAGCATACTACCTGAATGTAGTTATGTGGTCTTTAAATAGAACTCAGCCAATCTCTCCTCTTCAGTATCTCCTTCTCTCCAGTTATCTGTTCCCTCAATGTGTCAGCCTTACATTAATTGAGGGTTAGGGCTAGTGATAGCTTTGCCATGGCAGATTATTTCTGGGAGTCAACAGAACTGACGATCCATTAATCTGCTTTGGTTTTAAGCCACACTGGTTTGTTTTTCTACCTCATGTCTGCCAACACAGAGCTGAATTAAATCCTCATTAGGTGGGTGAAGCCTCAGCAGCTGGCACCACATAATCAACCTTGGCTCTTGGAGCTAAGCAAAACTGGGCCTGGTTAATACTTGGATGGCTTATTGTATATATTGGGAAGTTTGTTCTGAAGACAAAGGCAAACCCATTTCCCAAGTTTGTAGCTAAACAAGTAAAAGCCTTGTATGAATGTAATCACCAGGAGCAGGATCTGACTTAAAACAAATAAACAAACAAACCCAAGTTTGTTAGAACAATTAATCAGTGGAACCACTTTCCCCCTGGAGCTGTGGGTGCTCCATTGCTGTGGGTTTTCAAGAACAGACTGGTTTTCAAGAATCATTTGTCCTGGATGATATAAGGACTCCTGCTTGAGCAGGGGGTTGGACTAGATGACCTCCAAAGTCCCTTCCAATCCTATTATTCTACATTCTATGTTCTATGTTGTATCTTGCAAGAAGACCATCATGAACCTGAAATACTCTATGTACTTTCTTCTGCCTTTATGTTCAGCTTTTCCTTTTCTGTATAAACGAAGTAGAGGAATGGGGTAGAGCAGGGGTCTTCAAACTTGGCCCTTTGATGACTTGTGGACTTCAACTCCCAGAATTCCTCAGCAAGACACACTGGCTGAGGAATTCTGGGAGTTGAAGTCCACAAGTCATCAAAGGGCCAAGTTTGAAGACCCCTGAGGTAGAGATAGATAAATTAGTCTGCTTCTTCTTTGTCTCATGTTCTTTTTTAAATCTCAAATGCTAATCTAACCCAGTGGTGGGATTCAAATATGTGAACAACTGGTTCTCTGTGTGGATGCCGCTTCTGGAAGTCCATTCTGGGCCTGGGCAACAAAAAATTAGCTACCGGTTCTGCTGAAGTGGTGCAAACCGGCTGAATCCACCACTGATCTAACCTACTTATGAACAAAATGTGAAACCCAATGAAGTTTTTTTATAGTTTTGTTTTGAAGTTACTAATGGTTTTATCACATGTATATGGGCAGCCTTAAGGATTTTTCCTGATGAGGCAGACTTGAAGAAATACAATCAATCAATCGATCAATCAGGGTTCTAAGTACTGGTATTACCAGCATTGGGATGACCACATGCCATCCACCTACCATGCAAGAACTAAATTAGCCCTACAAGTATGCCTGAAGAACTCTAAAGTGGGGGTCTTCAAAGTTGGCCCTTCAACTTGTGGACTTCAACTCCCAGAGTATGCCTGGATGAGGAATTCTAGGAGTTGAAGTCCACAAGTCATAAAAGGACCAAGTTTGAAGACCCCTGCTCTTAAAGGCATGGAACTCAAATGTTGTGATAGCAGGAATACAATTTGATCCAGCCAATGTAGTTCTTCTGCTCTTCTAATGAAGCAAGCAGACGATATAAAATGCATTGTTAAGTGGGGTTGAGATCAACTGCCCAGTTTTACTGCAACACATTTTGGGGAGCGGGTAATTCACATTTCAATCAGAAGCTTAATTTGCAGCTTTTCTGTGTAGTCAGCAAGTTCAGCCCAAATTCACCACTTTTGCTCCGTATGCAAATGTTCTGGTTGGCACATCTCTCTCTGCCCTACTTCTTTCTTTTTTTCCTTCTTCAAATAACCAACACTGCTGTACTAAAAATATACCTATATCTCAAACTAGTTACCACTACAGGGAAGGGAAGTGTCTGAAAAAGCTGCGACTGCTATAGCCAAGGGGATAGTCAGCTTGATCTATCTGTGCTGTCTGCCTGGGTGAAAATTATTCACTGGTTATTTCAGGGGAAACAAAATCACACCTAGCACTCATGGGTAGTGTGCAAGAGGTACACAAGGACCACTTTCTTTGGACAAATGTGCACGTTGCAGTAAGGGACTATTAGCCCCCCCCAAAAAATCTTGATTTTTTAAAAAGGTCACAGAAAAACTATCTGCTCAATTTCCTAAAGAAAATCTAGAAATATAAGTTTCATGTTCCTGTAACTAGGCAGTTGAGAGCATTCACAAATACAAAAGCTCCAGTATTCTTTAGATCACGGGTGTCAAACTTGCCATGTCACATGACATGTCACGACGTATCGCGACTCTTTTTGCATTGCCGGCATTGGGGTGGGCGTGGCTTTGGTATGATGAAACCGGCCCACGGGACGGCAGTTTGACACCCCTACTTTAGATTTAAAGGGAAGTCCAAAGCTACAGGGGAGGGCAATGATGCAAAATGGGTGGGAATGCAGGTAGTCCTCAACATTTGAGATTGCTTAACAACCATTTGAAGTTTCAATGCAACCTACCTTGGGTTTAGTTATGACATGATTGTGAAGTTCCAAAGTTCCACAGTCACACAACTGAAGTTTAGGTGCTTGGCAACTTGGCTGTATTTATGACCATTTGCAGTGTCCCACACTCATGTGATCACATTTTACTATGGTTTTGCAAAAAAAACAAAACCCAACCACTTATTTTTGGTTTTTGGCAAAACTGCACCCATAGCAAACCATTGGTTCACTTAACAGCCATGGTGTTTGCACATATGACTGCTGTATTTGCTCAATAAATACCACAAACTGTTTGTGTCATGATATACAATCATAATGGGTAGTCCCCATTATGGTCATATGCCAATGATTATCTATATGCCCATGCATGGACAAGGCAGGATTTTATACTTTCCTGTTTAAGGCAGATAGGATTATTTCCTGGGGAAAAATACTTGAGTCTGTGTTATATTTACACAATAGTAGGGATACATCTCTTTTTTGGAGCCAAGGGCTGCATTTGAAAAAATGGTGGATACAATCAGGCAGAAATCAAATCAATTTGATTTGTGCTTTATTTCTATGCATCTTCAAATGTAGTTGAATAAAGCCACATTAAGAATTGCAACTTGGTAAGAACACTGAGACATCTCAGAACATCAGTCTCAAAGCTTTGGGAAGTTTCATGGTGTGATAGGGCCAAGATTGTGCATCTTTGCTTAACAATAACAGAATAACACAGTTGGAAGGGATGGTGGAGGTCTACTCCAACCACCTGCTCAAGCAGGAAACTCTACACCATTTCAAACAAACAGCTGTCCAATCTCTTCTTAAAAACCTCTGGTGATGGAGCACCCATAACTTCTGGAGACAAATCGTCCCACTGATTAATTGTTCTGTCAGGAAATTTCTCCATTCTTCTAGGTTGGTTCTCTTCTTGATTAGTTTCCATGCATTGCTTTTTGTCCTGCTTTCGGGTGCTTTGGATAATAGCTTGACTCCCTCTTCTTTGTGGCAGCCCCTTAGATATTAGAACACTGCTATCATGGCACCCCTACTCCTTCTCTTCATTAAACAAGACAGACCCAATTCTTCATATGTTTTAGTCTTCAGTCTCCTAATAATCTTTGTTGCTCTTTGCTGCATTCACCCAGCAATGTTCAGCTGGGCCATGATTTTGGGCAATTGTGACTGGAGGGCTCTTCAGGGGTCATGTTTGGGGTGACATGCAATTCTGGTTTCTACAGATTATCTACAGATGAAATGGAGAGAAAAACATGGACAATCTTCGTGGGTTAGTCTTTAAGAAAGATGGTCAATATTCAGCTTAAGAGAATAGGACTGAGCTGCCAAGTCCTCAGAATCCAACATAATGGGGGCGGGGGAATCATCCAATGCCAAAACACAACAAATGTGATTACATTAGAAGCCAAGAACACCATAATTAGAGCATTACCATGGAAACTACCTAATTATATCGGAAGAGCAGGAAGGCTTGTGTCACAGCCATGAATGAGTTGCTGCTGCCATCTGTCAGGGTGGTGGCCTTCAGCTCACTCTTTTTCCTCCCTCTCCTGGATTTATAGGATTGGCTTTCTTCAGCTATCAGCCAAGACATCTTTAATCAATTCTTGTTTAAATAGCACCTGAGAGCAGTATTTCTCAACCTTGGCAACTTTAAGACACGTGTACTTCAACTCCCAGAATTCCCGAACCAATCCTTGCATATATGTCCTTCACAGGTCTGTAAAGACCATAAGTATAGTTGTAGTTTCACTTAGTCACCACTTCATTTATTGACTGAGTTGCCAGTCCTAATTACAAATGCAAATAGAGAACTACCTGTGGTCTGGAGTCAAATTTGTAGACATAAGACTCAAACAACATTATAGGTTAAATTGGGATAACAGGCAGGGACTACAGAGTTAGTTGGACACAAGGGCCACAGTGGAGGGAAATAGTTGGAGTTTTCCACATTTTTAATTTTGGAGATAAAAGGGATGTTTTCCTATAATCCAACTTATTTTAGGACTGGTACCCAGGAAAGCTCTGGGGAGGAGAGTTAAAACATTGGTGACTGTTGAGACTGTATGATTGGAGTATATAAAAATGTGCTTCAGGCAATCGTGCCCTCCAGTTTTATTTTCTTTGATCCCACTCTGCAAATGCTCCTGATTGAATTTTATGCCGCAGAATGGTGGCAAATGGCATGGTTAAATTTTAGCAATAAAATTTAGGGATGTGGTCAGAAGGAGATCTCGAGGCTGCAATACAGCCTTAAGTCTTCAGGAATGTAATGGTGTAGCTTTTCCTCTTGTCTAAAATGGGATAAACAATGAGGGGGAAAGATGGTCACCTCTACTTACCTGATGGGATTGAAAAATAAACTCTTTTTTCCAACTGGAATCATTGCCCAATTCAGCTCCCGATTTTCTTACAGGCATATGTGGGAGATGCTTTCTCACAACTTGCTAACAAACCCATTTTCTGAGTTCACACAAGTCACTGATCCATACACAAAAGCAGCCACTAGATAATTACTGGATTATATATTTTAAGCCTGGCCACTCTGTATATTAGACACTGCCTGCTTTTTTTTTCAGATAGAGAAGGAAAAATAGCCGCTGTTAAATATTAACACAAGCATGGAAATCCGTCCTGACAACTTTACAGAATTGGATGAATGGCTTATAGTATTTCATCCAGCTAATGAATGGATACATTCAGTTCAGAAACTCCCACCAGTACAAAATTCAGCAGCCCAATTTGTCTCTGGAAAAACTCAGAGGGACTCCATTTTGCCTGTGTGGAAAGCATTACAGTCGCTGCCAGTTTCTTTCCCGTTGGAAAACAAAGTATTGGTGCATTATTTAAAAGTCCAGCTTATCATTTATCCATTCCCTCATTCCCTCATTAATTCGGTCTTAAAACACAACTCTGGGTGGCTCACAACAAAATAGGCCCAAGCTACTTTAGAGAATGGCTCTTTCTATATGATCCCATTCCTTTCACCCTATAGGAAGAGTGTTGATACCTTTGAACGTTGGTGCTGGAAAAGACTCCTGGGAATACCACAACAGCCAAGAAAACAGACAAATGGATCATCAAAAAAAATTAAACAAGATACAAATGATCAGGCTCAGGTGGTTGAGACACTGGATTTGAGGTAAGCAAACCCACGTTTGAGACCCGAGTGCTGCCATAGGGCAGGCTTCAGCTCCCATCCTTCACTTCAGGTCCTGCTGGGGACATGAAAGGAGCTGGGCATCCCCTGGCAATGAGGATAATAAGATTGGCTAATCCTTTCAATCCAGAAAAGCTTGGGTGTTTCTGACACAAGTGCAATGCAATCAGTGTCGCACGTCTCGGATGGCTCCATTCCACGTTATAAAGTTGGTATGGAAAAAGCATTAATTTCGCACCTATGAGAATGAACAGATGTGTATTATCCAGAAGCAACAACCACATAACAGCAAGTATTTCTATCTCTGAATAAATATCTGTTTTGGAATCATTCTTATTATCTGTAAGATTTGGAATTATAAAGCATCTTAACTCTGGATCTGAACAGTAAGAAATTAATGCTTCCTCCATACCAGCTTGTAGTGTGGAATAGGACCATCTAAGTCCTGCTGTGGCCCCATGCTTATCTCAGACAAAGACATTCCAAACTGGCACGTAGCCAGTGTATCCTGTCATGAACTTTTGTAACTCCTCCCACTGACCTGCTAACATGATATAGCTGACTAGCTAAAACTACATTACCCTATAAGCCATCTCTTAAGGAGACAGCACTTAACCCAATAAATGCCAAACATTCAAACATACAGCTTTACAAAATCCAGAACAATCAGGCTCATTTATCCTATTTAGGACACATGTGAAGACCTAATTTCCCAGAGAAGGCTCTAAAACTGGGACAGTTGGAAGGAAAGATAAGAAGATCAATGACATGGATGGACTCCACAGTGGAAATGATGAATGCACCTTTGGAAGAATGGAAGAACCAAGTCAGGAACAGATCAATGTGGAGAAAATTTCTCTGTGTGGTCACTAAGAGTTGACAATGATTTGATGAAGGGTCTTTAGTATTCTCTGAGTTTGGTTGTTTTCTTGCAGACATTTCATTACCAGACTTGGTAACATCATTAATGTTAGTCAAGCACAAGCACTCACCTAGTTTAGGAGTAAAACATCTGCAAGAAAACAACCAAGCTCTGAGAGCACCAAGGACCCTTCATTTCAACTCTGGGCTACAAAAATATTCTCCTCTATCAGTGACTTGATGACAAGGAATCATCAGTCTTTGTTCCAGGCTATTCATTGACATCATCTGAGGTTTGCTTACAATTCCACAACTTTATTTCACAGTGACTTGGAATTAGGTCTTAAATTGTAGAACCTGATCTCTATTTAAAAAGCCCTAAAATATCTTTTGGTAAATTGTTTTTCTTTTTCATTTGTAATATCACCAGTTTTAATTTATATTTATATTATTTTTAATTTATATTTTCCTATAAACCATCAAAATCTTGAGGATCATTAGATAGCAGCAAGGAAACATAAAAGGGTGTAGGTTTGCTGAATATCTGAATTTTTGCAGCCCACAAATGACAGAAAGAGAACAACATATGAGACAAATCTGGCATCTGAAGACTCTGTATAGGTAGTCTTCAACTTACAACCACAATTGAGCCCCAAATTTCTGTGGCTAAGTGAGACAGTGGTAAGTGAATTTTTTCCCTCCATTTTATGACCTTTCTTGCCACAGTTGTTAAGAGAATCACTGCAGTTGTTCATTAGTAATACGGTTATTAAGTAAATCTGGCTTCCCCATTGACTTTCCTTGTCAGAAGGTCACAAAAAGTGATCATATGACCCCAGGACACTGCAGCCATCTGAAATCTGAACCAGTTGCCAAACATCCAAATTTTGATCACATGGTCATGAGGATGCTGCAATGGTCATAAGTGTGAAAAATGGTCATAAGTCACTTTTTTCAGTGCTGTTGTAACATCAGTCCTTAAACGAATGGTGGTAAGTCAAGGAATACCTGTACATATATAATCTGACAACTATACCGTCATCAAAAGCATATTCAAGCTGTTGTAAATTTGTTTTAACATAAACTACAGTATGTTTGACAGGAGTTAAGCATACATTAGAAGCCACAGGGATTTCTAATAATGTATTGCATTCACTAGCAAACATAATGCATTCATTTACATAAACTAAATATTAGGAAAAAAGTAAACATTTAGATTTATGGAATCCATAGCACTGACATCAAAATGACAACGTGCGCTTGATAGTGTAATCATGAAAATGCCACAATTAAGTGATTATGTAATACCAATACATTGTATTGTGGTATTTTCATTAAACCAGCATGTATCAAAAACAGCTACATTTTTAATAGGTATACTGTGGAGGTAATATATGAAAAACTGAAGGGGTTTTTTGGGTCAAGTTTCTAGTAATTTTTCAAGTTCATAGAAAATTATACAGGACTGAATAATAAATAAAAATGATGATGTCAGTAGAACTTGGAGTATGATTGATTTACAAATCTCTAGATCACAGATACCTATAAACTGGGTTTCAATTTTAGTATTTCATTGATTGATTGTTCAATTGGATTTATATTCCATCGCAATCTCACAACTCTCAGTGATATACAAGATGCAAAAAGGAAAAAAAAAATACAACATCCACAGTAAGACTAAAACACAAACCTAAGAGAATCAAAATAAAAAACAAAACCAAATTGATAGCTATGCCCACTGAAACAGTAAAAATAAGTTATAAGATGGCATAGGAAGTA